>NC_087204.1:65062137-65064637 GCF_015104395.2 Macrobrachium nipponense
GAAGCTCAATGAAACTACTCTTCATTTCAAATAAGCCCATTAATTCTTATGAGAGCATATTTTGTATTCCTTACTTAAATAGCGCATCCATAAAATACTAAAACTACTGTTGCTATCGAGCGTCTTATCCGAAATCTGGAATTTGCATTTATTCAGCAACTGAATTGCCTCACCCGTATATTGAATCAAAATACTAACACGGTAAAAACGACCAATAAATCTACCCTGGGGACACATCCGGGCATCGCTTCATAGCTCCAACGAGTCTTCCCTGCAATCTGCGAAACCTGGAAAGACGAAGAGACACGATTTCTTTCAGCAAATATTCATTTACAAACCAATAAGTTGGGGAACGTGAAGAAGAGAGGCGGCTGCATCCGGAATACATTTCGACACCACATGGAAATGCCAAGCAAATAGCCACAAAAACCGCGCTTCCAACAGACTACGCGGAAAGACGCTGAGAAAAAGGCAAGGCCAAACCGTTCAGGTGTTTGCTCAGCTGAAACTTCAAGCAACTGAAAAACTGACGGTTTTTTTCCCTTTTACGAGACGTTTCATTTTGAGACGGAGAGAGAGAGAGAGAGAGAGAGAGAGATTTTGACTTCCGTTACGAGATTTACGGGATAAGCGTAAATCAAAATACTGTAGTTTTTTGTCAATCATACATAAAAAAAAAAAAAAAAACTTAGTCACCATTCTTGCAAAACAAGCACAACTAGCGCAGCTGTTACAATTCTATTAGAAGTCACTCGAAAAATAATAGGAATAGAACATTCCTAAAGTGAAAGTCGAAATCCTTTAGATAATTTTCAGTTTCCTGTAAAAGAAAACTATTGAGATGGATATTTGTCTGTCCATTCGCACTTATCTGTCCGCCCTTAAAACTTAAAAGCTACTAAGGCTAGATCTAGGGCTGCCAATTGGCATGTTATTCATCCACCCTCCAATCATCAAACATATCAAATTGTAACCTTCTACCCTCAGTTGTTTTTATTTTATTTAGGATTAACGTTATCCAAGATCAAGCTTCTGGCACCGATATAGGTGCCAACAACAGGCCAACACTGAGCCGTGGGTGAAAATTTCTTGGGTCGCGACAAAGAATTTCATCGGTCGTGGCTGAGAGCTTCATACAGCATGGATAACACTATAGAAAAACTCGATTGCGCCAAACCCCCCCCCCCCCCCCCAAAGAAGCATCGGCGGCATTTTTTTTTTTCAATTCGGGTCCATATTTTCCAGTATCGAGAAGGATCAAACACAATATATAATCACATAGTGGTCCTCAAGATTGCCTAAAAGAAAGAAAGAAAAAAAAAACATTAAATGCATCGCGAGGGCGTCGTTGCTTTGATCGACCACATCCAGATTCTATACGAAGATTTTTATTTAAGAATAAAACAAGACGTCCACACTCATGGCATCCTGTGTAAATTGCAAAACTCGACACAACTTTTGTTGTCTTGAAAACTGTTATAACTATTCTTAAATAATGTTTAGAAAATTAGATTACTTTTGGAAAGCTCAATGACTTAGAATTTGGTTTTGCAACTAATAATAAAAATGTTGCAAATAAAGATAAAAGTGTGCACAAAATATGAGTCTTTCTAGCAATGAGCGCCTGAATGCTTTCATAAAGCGTCTGCACTGATCAAATTCCGAGAAAGGGAAATGTAGAAAAATACAAACGGTCATCGCTCCTCCCCAAAAAGTTAACCAATCGCACTTAGATTCGGGTCTAAAGCTCCAAGAATACAACGGGATATGCCTCAGAGGAAAATCTAATGGTTTCTTTTTCAAGTTTGTTATCGTTATCATCAGAAACCCGTACAAAATAGTAGAACTGGATAACTTCAATACTTGATGCTGACGCTAATAAACAATGGCATTACTAGAGCAACAGTTTAACACTTAAGGTGCCAGCGGTATATAGAATTAGCCTAAGATAATGCTTATGAAACTATGTAACATTATTATTTGGTCAGGATCGGTATTATTCTAAGAGTAAAGACTGCATTTGTGAATCAAGCCATGCATCGCTGCCTTTCCTTAATCCGATAAGGACATGCAGGTGGCAGCGTGAAACCAACGATCTGGAGTTGTTCTTGTATAAGTACCCATTTACGTGCATAAAAACATCTTCAGCAGCAATTACAGAAATCCTGTGCGTTACTTCCGCTCTCCATTCGCCGACCAGAACGCCGAGGTAATTTAGGACTTCTTTCAGTCAGTGATCAAAAGAGTCGCCGACATGGAACCAGCACCGAAAAAAGAAACTTCAGAGCGACGAGAAAAACCTACTATTTTCGACCAGGTATCCTGTCTAAAGGAAAAACAGTTATCACGTTTATGGTTTAGAATTTGGACATTCATGAAGATGAGGTTTCTCAAGATCATACGCACACGTTTATCGATTCAAAGACTTGCGTTGACTCTATAAATAGTTTCGCTTTATAAACCAGATAGGACAAAATTCAGTCGTAACTTATTCACCTAA
>NC_087204.1:65067137-65078122 GCF_015104395.2 Macrobrachium nipponense
GGTGCCCAGAATAAAAATGTACATATGTTAAATTATTTGTGGGTTTTCTATAAATTCTGAATTTACATTGGAAAGATTCTCTACGTATTAATACATCTAGGAAAGGGATGCCATTGTTATTTTCAATTTCAACAGTGAATTTTATGGATGGCGCTAACTCATTCAGTTTAGATAATAAATCATTTACATCGATACCAACAAGTAAGTCTAATAAGGTCATTTACATATCTGTACAATTTTAAGGGGACAAGTGTGATATTCGGGAGGTGTTGTCTTTCAAAATATTCTATATACAAGTTTGAAAGGAGAGGTGTTCAAGAGTTACCCATGGCCATACCAAATATTTGTTATTAATACTCTCCATTAAAAAAAAATCTGTAATCACAAATACATAACTCAATTAATAAAATTATGTGACTATTATCTCTCTCTCTCTCTCTCTCTCTCTCTCTCTCTCTCTCTCTTGCTCGCTATTTTCATATCCTATTTTCGTCTTTTCACTAATTTTTTGGAACATTTTTGTAAATTTCATTGTACCAAGTCAGGTTCTTAGTCTTGGATGAAAAGACAGGTCTGTTTAGAGTAATGCATATCTCAAAGATCAAGAAGACGGGAAAATAGTATAAAGGGGAAATTGTGCAGTTATGCATTTTATTTTTCTATTTTTCAGAAATGGATGATGAAATATGCAAGACAGATCTGTAGAGGCTTATGTTTTTTATGAATTGGTTTTAATTAAAAAAATTTTTCTTCTTCTTTTACTATTTTTCTTATTATGCGTAACTGCGGCGATTCAGAGTAAATATCTGGAGTAATTGTTGTGAAAATGGAATAATTAGGGTAAAATAATGTGGGAAAATACCGTGGAGTTGAGATATATTATAGGAATTTTCTGGACATAATAATAATTGACATCCTTTGTTGTTATATGATGAATACCATGGTGTTACTGGAGGATGAGGATAAAGGTTATTGCCTTATTTGATTTTTGGTGGTGGTGATTTTTCAATGATGACGATTTTTTGGTGGTGACGAATTTTGGTGGTGATCTGGGGTTTTATGAGCCAATGGGGTGTGGTGGCTGTGATTATATGGTTCTTCGTGGTATTATGGTTTTTGGCGGTCGTACTGGTTCATTGTGGTTTTGTGGTTTAATGGTTTCTGGCGGTTTGCGGTTTTATGAGGTTATATGCACCAGTGTTACTTTGATGATTTGCGGATGGTATTTTGTAATTAGGGGTTTTCTAAGGTATATCATGCAGAGGTGGTTTTCTTTGGTGTTATGTTTTGGCGGTTATTTAACAGGCTCTATATTATTCGTAATGTAGGTTTGGTAACTCAGTTCAGAGTAGAATATCGATCATCCTTCTTTAAAACCTACCGTGTAGCCTTACTTATAGGTGGTGTTTGACATTGAAATGGCGTAAAATTCATGCGTATATAGAAACAAATCTTAAATAAATGAGAGAAGAAAATGTTTCAAGATTTGGGCAATATCGGTAGAAATCGTGAGGAACAATGCAGTAATGAATGCAATATTATGACTAGAGAGAGAGAGAGAGAGAGAGAGAGAGAGAGAGAGAGAGAGAGAGAGAGAGAGACCAATCATAGTCGTATCTATAGAGATACTTCATTCATTATATTTACTTTGAGAGATTGAGTGATAGTAGTTTCTCTCTCCACTTGTAAAACATATTTGAGAAACTACTATCACTCAATCTCTCAAAGTAAATATAATGAATGAAGTATCTCTATAGACACGACTATGATTGTTCTCTCTCTCTCTCTCTCTCTTTCTCTCTAGTCATAATATTGCATTCATTACTCCATTGTTCCTCACGATGTGAAAAGTCGGCAATAAATTATGTACGCTGTGACATGCCTTTACCTCTCCGACTTGTGATATCTGTAGGGCATGAGCCCCCTTACTACTCTTCTATATATATATATATATATATATATATATATATATATATATATATATATATATATATATATATATATAACTAAACATTTTACTATAACAAGAAAGCTGGGTTTATATCAGAACAAGAAACAGGGTTGATTAACTGTAACCTCACACATTATCCCTGAATGATAGTCTCATTCTAATTAGGGCAAGTAAGCTTCATTAATTATTCATTTGAATTCAAAGCTTTCAAAGGAATGATTACCTAAATGCGTAAATCGAAATGTTTAAGAGGTCATCATAGCTGTTCAAATATGATTTTTCGAAATGTGAAAAGTAGATACTATATATTATATATATATATATATATATATATATATATATATATATATATATATATATAGTATATATATATAGATAGATATACATACATGAATATATAGATATATATATATATATATATCTATATATATATATATATATATATATATATATATACCTACATACATATATATATATATATATATATATATACTATATAATATATATATCATATATATATATATATATATATAATATAATCATATTTGAACAGCCATGATGACCTCTTAACATTTCGATTTACGCATTTAGGTAATCATTCCTTTGAAAGCTTTGAATTCAAATGAATAATTAATGAAGCTTACTTGCCCTAATTAGATGAGACTATCATTCAGGGATAATGTGTGAGGTTACAGTTAATCAACCCTGTTTCTTGTTCTGATATAAACCCAGCCTTCTTGTTATAGTAAAATGTTTAGTTATATTTATATATATATATATATATATTATATATATATATATATATAATATATATATATATATATATATATATATATATAGATATATATATATAGATATATATATATATATATATATATATTATATATATATATATATATATATATATATATATATATATTATATATATATATATATATATCTATATATATATATCTATATATATATATCTATATATATAATATATATATATATAATATATATATATATATATATATATAGATATTAAATTATTTTTGTTGACATAAAAAAAAACACACATTGAATAAAGTAATACAAGGAAATTCACAACAAAAGCAGATAGTTCGGTTTGAAATTTCGGCATATTTGCATTTAAAGGCAGGTTCTTTAGTTTGGAAAAAAGTACTCAAAAGGCAGGTACTATTCATAGTACGAGGGTTTATAATTAGGTAAACAGAAGTCCAACCCAAAAGATAAAAGAAACTCCTCCTTCCTAGTTAAGTTGTAATCGGAGAAATTGAATACCACTTTATTCTCTTTGCCCGTAAAATTTGGTTTAAAGATGCCCAGATTCTTTATTTTATTATTATGGGTATTTTGTATTCTTTCGATATAGGAATTCAAATCCTTAGTTAGTAACCAGTTAAATATTAAATGAGGTCAATAAGTGTAAGACTGTTATGAATTTCATTGTACAAGGGTTGAATGCGTTTCATATGCTGTTCAATGAGTTTCTCTTTTATCTTTTGGGTTGGACTTCTGTTTACCTTATTATAAACCCTCGTACTATGAATATTACCTGCCTTTTGAAGTACTTTTTTCCAAACTAAAGAACCTTGCCTTTAAATGCAAATATGCCGAAATTTCAAACCGAACTATCTGCTTTTGCCCACACTAATTATAACAAACTGAAAAAAACTAGATGGGTTCCTTTCTTTAACAAAGATGATTTAAACACACTTCGTAAATTAAGTAAAAAGGAAGACCTGATATTTTCAAAACCAGATAAAGGTAAAGGAACCGTTATTCTAAACAGGGTCGATTACATTAATAAGATGCAAACTATTTTATCGGATGACTCTAATTTCTGAAAATTGGTGAAAAGGATTTTAAACTCATTTTTAGAAACGAGGACAGAATCAACCGTTTTTAAAGTCCCTAAAGGACAAGCTACAATTAATCAGGCTACTTACGACGAGCTCTTCGTCACTGGCTCTTCTTTTGGTGTCATGTATGGGCTTCCGAAAATACATAAGGAAAATATTCCTATGAGGCCAATCCTTTCGTCTTATACAACTCCAAGCTACAAAATTGCCAAATATCTCATCCCTTTATTGGAAAGCTCTTTTAATAATGAGCTTAGTCTTTCTAATTCCTTAGAATTTAAAACAGTATTTGTTTGTTTCAGGATTCAGATTTAATCATGGCTAGTTTGACATAGAATCCTTATTTACTAATATACCCGTGGAGGGAAACAATTGAGTATATTTTAGATACCTATTTTTACTGATGATGAAAGTGTTCACCATGGTTTTAAACCGTTCTGATTTTAAGAAGTTGTTAGAGTTGGCAGTGCGGGACACTGCCTTTGTTTTTTAATGATGAGGTATATGTGCAAGTTGAAGTGTGGGCATGGGTAACCCACTGAGTTGCACATTCGCTAACATTTTTATGCACAATTTGAGAGAGAACTGCTGGACAGTTTGTCCCTCTTCTTTTAAACCCTTATTTTATCGATATGTGATGACACTTTTGTTCTTTTTAAGGACCATTTGCACTGTGACTCGTTCTAACAACATGCCAATTCTTTACATCCCAACATTAAATTTACGTATGAATTGGAAAAACAATAACCAACTGCCTTTCTTAGATACGATTGTTTATCCGTGACGACGACCGTTTTCACACAGGTATATTTCGAAAAGCAACGTTCACAGGCCTTGGTCTTAACTTTTATAGTTTTTGTTTTTTCAATTTTAAATTAAATTCGTTGTCTACCCTCCTCCACAGAGCCATGACATTAACTTCTGATTGGAGTCTTTTCCACAAAGAAATCGGAATCCTTTACAATTATTTTAAATCAAATTGTTACCCTCCTAATCTCTTTATGAAATATGTCAGGAAAACTCTGGAAATTTCATTTCATCCTCCAGCAGCAATACATTTTGGCCCAGAAACTCAAGTTTTATATACGATTTCCTTATATGCATGACACATCTTTTTTACCTCACTTAAGGAGAATTTTAATCAATCATTTTTCCAGCTGTTGATGTTAAGTTTATCTTAATGAACCCTAGAACTATCAGTAATATGTTGCGTCAATAAAGAGAGATTACTCCTTTAATGCAATCCTTGCTGCCGATGCAATAGGCAGACTTACGTTGGAAACACGCGCCGCTTGCTTAAGGTGAGTATGTGATGCACATATGGGCAGTTAGTTTTTCCGTAAACAGGGTTGTAAACTGTCCAAAACCCAGAACTATCTTAACATTAGAAATCATGGGAAATTTTGTAAAAATAGTATAACCTATAAGGATTTTAAAGATATTGTTATCAAGTCCATACGCACATCACCTTCCAATTTTAGAATCTCTAGCTATAAAGAAACTAGTTCCAACCTTGAACAACCACTCTTCATCTGTTCCCTTGTACATAGCTTAAAACCAGGCCCGTTCTTCTTGTTTTACTTTCGATGCGTTTTCCATACAGCAACCGAACGTCGTTGAGACAAGGTATCTTTTTTTTTTTTAACTATTCCTAATTTTAATAATGCCTTTTCATTATATATATATATATATATATATATATATATATATATATATATATATATATATATATTTATATTTCGTTTTATTTTATTTCTATTTCATTATTTAGAGTAACTTGTATTTTAATGTTGTGAATTTCCTTGTATTACTTTATTCAATGTGTGTTTTTTTTTATTTTTTTTATGTCAACAAAATAATTTAATGCTGTATTGTATATCAGTTTTTATCTTTTATTTTAGCCTGGATGATGAGACATTGTCTCGAACGTCGCAATGAGAATAAAGTGACATATGTTTAATGCTGTCTTCTTCAACGCCTTCTGATTTGTCTGCCGAGGAATAGCCTAACCCATCATGTTGATATTATATATATATATACTTATATATATATATATATCATATATATATATATATATATATATATATCCTATATATCTATATATCTATATATCTATATATCTATATAATCTATATATCTTATATCGATATATCTATATATTCTATAGATATATAGATATCTAGATATAATAGATATATAGATACTATAGATATATAGATATATAGATATATAGATATATAGATATATAGATATATATCTATATATCTATATATCTATCTATCTATATATCTATCTATCTATATATCTATATATCTATATATATATTATATATATATATATATATATATATATATATATATATATATATATATATATATATATATATATATCTATAAAAGACTAGTAAAAAGGGGCTCAAGCCCTACAGATATCACAAGTCGGAGAGGTAAAAGCATGTCTCAGCGTAAATAATTTATTGCCGACGTTTCACATCGCTTCGATGCATTTCAAGGCTGGGAAATTTCGATAAAAAATACGAAACATGTAAGACTCGTCACCGTAAAGCACGGTATAAATATTTAAAATTGGACACTAAAACATTTAAAATGTAAAAAATTACTATACAACAACACTAGGTTGGAGAGATAACCAACCAGAGTAAAAAATAGAAGATGACTGAAGGACAGAGCGGGGAAAAGAAAAAAAAGAAAAAACACCTACACACACACACAAAACTATACAAAAGACGAGAGACAGAACTTAAATAAACAAACAAGTGGTTAGGTTATAAACTGACGAGGACTGGGCATTTAAATTCAGTACATTGGTTTTGATTAAAATGGATTACAGTGTTAAAAGTTCATCATCTTTATTGGCTGATCCATAATTATCGATGTCCAAGCGGGAGCGACAGGTAATAGTGTGATTACGGATGGTAGATAACTCAGGATTGGATAGCTTGCATCCTGTTCGGAAACTGACTCCTTTGTGGGCGCAGAATCGGACTTGTAGCAGCCTCTTCGTGCATCCACCATAAGTACCTCGATAACATCTGGGACGAGTGTATTTATAAACTATGTTGGACATCAAAGGCTGGCTTAACCTGTCTTTGGCTCTGAAAAGAAATCGGATGGTTAGAGGATTTCTCGGAATTAATTTTAGGTTCAAGGCTGGTAGTTAATTGTTAATTAATTGTATAACTTTCTTTTTGAAGGAATTGTCATGGAGGAAAGGGAACTTAGCATAGATGATTAACTCTGACTCTATTTTTAAAGGTTTTTAAAGGTTTTACTCGTCTGTTATTTAAACAACTTTTAGAATTGGCCGTGCAGGACACGACTTTTATTCTTAAAGACTTGTTTTAAGCAAATTGAAGGGATGGCGATGGGCAGCCCACTTGGTCCCACCTTCGCCAATATTTTTATGAACTCCCTGGAGGAGGCCATCTTTGATAGTTGCCCCCTCAACATTTACCCTCTATTTTACAGAAGGTACGTGGATGAACGTTTGCTTTATTGTTACAGCCTCTGAGAGAGGTTCGCTTCAGGTTCGATATGAAACAAATAAAAAAAAAATTTCAACACCAACAGTTGAAACTGGGGATACGAATATAGAAAGAAACACTAACACAACAAAGGTTTATTTACAAGCTTACTAACAAAGGTAAATGCAGAATGGTATCTCCTATTTACATAAAAAAAAACAGAATCTTACACTGCATGAACTGGGGGAACAGCGAGGTAATTCAAATACTTGCTGGCCGGTTTAGTGACTCAAAGCAATGACTTCACAAAATGAGAATGGCGATTGCAGACGTCTTCTTGACTCCGTATTGCAGAAAATAATGTCTACTCATGATACTTGAAAGGAAGAAACTCCCCAAAACCTCTAGCAGGACATTTTCTTCTTTGAAGTCTGCTCAACGTTGAGATAACTTGGTCGTCCACTCCTGAAGATGACTAGACCAGAATCCAACCAACTCTCGAGCAACTTTTTCTCTGATCCTTCGTCGGTCCCTTTTTATCTTATCTCTCTCGGATGATCTTTGCTGCTGCTGATCTCTCACTGATAATCTGATCTGTGGCTCTTACTGAGGATATCTCTCTGTGACTAACTGATGAACTCTCTCTGCGGCGTCACAGACTCCTGAGATTACCGTAACTTCTTAGATGAATCTAGACGAGGTATTGCATCAGAATCGCGGCTTTTCCTCATGACACATCGGCGCCAGTCAAGTTCCATAACTCCTGCCGATTCTAGAACCATCATGAGAACAGGTACCTCCAACACAATGCGCTAATGCCTCCTTGCTGCTGAACTTCTCGTAAATGCGTTTTCCTTTCCTTTATCTTTCTTTGCTATGAAGCAATTACCATCACACGCCCCCCCAAAAGAGAAAAAAAATTAAATCAACTGATTTTATTTTTTTTCTAAGGAGAAGCAAGAATTAAACAGCAGGGAAACAATTCTGCATAAAGCTTTAATCCAGTCAAACACGCACGCTTCTCCACTCACACACTCACTCGTGTGATAACAGAAAACGGTTATTAGGCTACTCATTCTGAAAACTCCAGAGAGGCTATCTGCTATAACATTATCTTTCTCTCTTACTTTTTCCGTTTTCTAAACTCTGCTAAAACTTTGAAAGACTAAGACACCTCTTGCGTCTTTCTCAAAACTAATTTCTCTTTCTAGGTAACACAATTAACAAGGGCAACGGGCGGCGGCCAATTCTGAAGCAGTTTAGATTCACTGACTTTGCTCTACTCTTACCCACATTAATCTCTTGTTTGCTCTAAGATCGTGTTTCCCTATAATTTCCCCTTGACAACCTCTCGCGTTTTCTTTCGCTAAGTGCCAAGCGCTTCCGTTCTCCTCCGATAGCTGCCAAACATCTCTTAGATTGTTTTTATAATACTCAAGATTAGTTATGCAATCATCTCTACCCTTACTTCTAGGCAAAGTTCTGACCATATTGATAAATACATTTTCAAAAGATTCGCCTACTGAAGGAATATTACACAACTGAACTCTGGGAATTACTTTAATTGGTTTCCCGGCAATTTGATATTCATGACAGCTTAAAACATACCTCTTCACGTCTCTTCTTATTTTAGGCCAAAAGTACGCCCTAGTAATAGACCTGAAAGCTTATTCACTCCCAAGTCCTTGCTCAGCATGTGCTAACTTCAAAACTAGCTCACGAAGCTTCCTAGGAACCACTAATTGTTTGGTGATTTCCCCTTTATTACCTGACTTCGGTCGAACATAACGACACAGAACTTCGTCCTTTAAACAAAAAGTTTCCTTACACACATCATTGAGATCATCATCCAGCTCGCACTCAAAAATTCGGGTTAGTGTCTCATCCTCTCTCTGCAACTTGACTAGCTCATCCTTATCCAAAACGTTAGAGCCTAATTCATCACAGTAACTAGGACTAGATACCGGTATATTTACTACGTTACTTTTGACAGCTACACCTTCCGTTTGGCTATCACTGTCAACGATAGAGTTAGGTCTCTCAGCCACACTCATGCCAAGATCAACCTCGCTACCTCTATCACACTCGTTCGAGTCCACGAACTCACTCACGTTCATATCCACGAACTTACTCTCGTTCGAATCCACGAACAAATTATGACCGTAGTCTACGTCTGTATTTAAACCCGACCTAGTTACTACCATTTCTGGCACTGGAATATCCCTCACAATAGGATTCACATTCTTGGATAAAGCTAAGTCATTATCGACAATAATGTCAACGCCTTCGATGGCAAACTGTCCACTACTGCAAGTTTCACTTCTCCTGACACTATCTGACTTTCTAAATTCAACTTCAACAAAGGACAAAAAACACACGTGTTAGGAAATCCTCCTAACATGACTTTCTCTTCCATATTGATTTCTGCCCTGTTCGGCACACACTCTCTCCTAATCAGTGAGACAGCAGCTCCTGTGTCTCGAAGCAAGACTACTTCCCTTGAAAATACTCCTCCATGAGAGGAAACTACGCCTTCTGACAGAAATTCACCACAAATTTTCCTAGTTTCTCTCATCACATCATTCCTACTTGATGAAAGGTTAACTAGAGACACTGGTTTCTTACCATCCTTCCTTACTACTGCACAATTTCTCGCTAAATGCCCTTTCCCATTACATCGGAAACAAGTTATTCTGAGCCACTAGATGCCATTTTACTCTTACAAACCAGGTTTTCCGCATGTATAACCAGGAATAGTCGCTTTTACCTCGCATTGCTATTACTAGGTCCTAAAAACCTTTACTGCTTTGTACTCTACCAGACGAAGAATCATTTCTTTTCTTACTAACACTCAAATTATAAGTTAGACTATATTCGTCAGCTAGCCTAGTTGCTCCTGCAAAAGATACTTCTCACCTATCTTCTATATAAAGTTTAATCTCAGGGGATACGTTATCTTTGAAGTTTTCTAAACACTAGTTCTTCAAACTACCAAAATCCTCAACCTTAGCAGAAGTTAACCAGTAAAAAAACAGCCTTCCAACTTCTTACCGTATTCTACATACATAATATTTTCCATCCTCAGACTTCTAAATTTCTTACGGTATGCCCCTCTGGTACTAGTCTATACGCACTAAGAACAGTTTCTTTCACGATATTGTAATTATCACATTCCTCCTTAGACATGCAACTATACACAGTAAGTGCCCTACCACTCAAAACTGACTGCAAATATAAAGTCCACGTTTCTTTAGGAGTACCTACTCATTCCATTAACTTCTCAAAACACATAAATATGTCGTAACATCTTCCTCATCAAACTTTGGTACTAATTTTAGCACTGCACTCATACCTAACGTATCAGTCGTTCTCGCCTGTCCGACTGTTAGCGAGTACTTTCCCTTAACGGAGCAATTTCCAACTCATGCATACGCTTTCTTTTCTCCCTCTCCTTCCGCTCATGCTTGTGTACCTTATCTCTTTCTTCCTGCTCATGCATACGCTCTTTCTCTCTTTCTCTTCCTGCTGCATTACCAACATTTCTCTCTCCTGCTGCATTTTCATTGCTTCTCTCGCTTGCTGCACTTCCCTCTCAGCTGCTCTTTCCTCTCTCTCAGCTGCTCTTTCATCTCTCTTATCTTTTTTCTTTCTTTCTTCTCAACATACTCACGGAGATCATTCCCCT
>NC_087204.1:65078622-65091122 GCF_015104395.2 Macrobrachium nipponense
AGGGGAATGATCTCCGTGGAAATTGGGTGAGAAAGAAAAGAAAGAAAAAAAAAAAAAAGATAAAGAGAGATGAAAAAAGGGGAACAAAAAGCAGGGCTGAGAGGAGAGGGGAAAGTAGCAGCTGAAGAGGGGAACGGTGCAGCAAGCGAGAGAAGCAATAAAATGCAATGAAAATGCAGCAAGAGAGAGAAATGTTGGTAATGCAGCAGGAAGAGAGAGAGAAAGAGTGTATGCATGAGCAGGAAGATAGAGATAAGGTACACAAGCATGAGCAGGAAGAGAGGGAGAAAGAGCGTATGCATGAGTTGGAAATTGCTCCGTTAAGGGAAAGTACTCGTAACAGTCGGATAGGCGAGAACGACTGATACGTTAGGTATGAGTGCAGTGCTAAAATTAGTACCAAAGTTTGATGAGGAAGATGTTACGACATATTCCATGTGTTTTGAGAAGTTAATGGAACGAGTAGGTTCTCCTAAAGAAACGTGGACTTTATATTTGCAGTCAGTTTTGAGTGGTAGGGCACTTACTGTGTATAGTTGCATGTCTAAGGAGGAATGTGATAATTACAATATCGTGAAAGAAACTGTTCTTAGTGCGTACTGTAAGAAATTTAGAAGTCTGAGAAAGGATGAAAATATTATGTATGTAGAATACGGTAAGAAGTTAGAAAGGCTGTTTTTTGACTGGTTAACTTCTGCTAAGGTTGAGGATTTTGGTAGTTTGAAGAACCTAGTGTTGTTAGAAAACTTCAAAGATAACGTATCCCCTGAGATTAAACTTTATATAGAAGATAGGTGAGAAGTATCTTTTGCAGGAGCAACTAGGCTAGCTGACGAATATAGTCTAACTTATAATTTGAGTGTTAGTAAGAAAAGAAATGATCCTTCGTCTGGTAGAGTACAAAGCAGTAAAGGTTTTAGACCTAGTAATAGCAATGCGAGTAAAAGCGACTATTCCTGTTATACATGCGGAAAACCTGTTTGTAAGAGTAAAATGGCATCTATGCTCAGAATTAACTTGTTCCGATGTAATGGGAAAGGGCATTTAGCGAGAAATTGTGCAGTAGTAAGGAAGGATGGTAAGAAACCAGTGTCTCTAGTTAACCTTTCATCAAGTAGGAATGATGTGATGAGAGAAACTAGGAAAATTTGTGGTGAATTTCTGTCAGAAGGCGTAGTTTCCTCTCATGGAGGAGTATTTTCAAGGGAAGTAGTCTTGCTTCGAGACACAGGAGCTGCTGTCTCACTGATTAGGAGAGAGTGTGTGCCGAACAGGGCAGAAATCAATATGGAAGAGAAAGTCATGTTAGGAGGATTTCCTAACACGTGTGTTTTTTTTTGTCCTTTGTTGAAGTTGAATTTAGAAAGTCAGATAGTGTCAGGAGTGAAACTTGCAGTAGTGGACAGTTTGCCCATCGAGGCGTTGACATTATTGTCGGTAATGACTTAGCTTTATCCAAGAATGTGAATCCTATTGTGAGGGATATTCCAGTGCCAGAAATGGTAGTAACTAGGTCGGGTTTAGATACAGACGTAGACTACGGTCATAATTTGTTCGTGGATTCGAACAAGAGTAAGTTCGTGGATTTGAACGTGAGTGAGTTCGTGGACTCGAACGAGTGTGATAGAGGTAGCGAGGTTGATCTTGGCATGAGTATGGCTGAGAGACCTAACTCTATCGTTGACAGTGATAGCCAAACGGAAGGTGTAGCTGTCAAAAGTAACGTAGTAAATATACCAGTATCTAGTCCTAGTCACTGTGATGAATTAAGCTCTAACGTTTTGGATAAGGATGAGCTAGTCAAGTTGCAGAGAGAGGATGAGACACTAACCCGAATTTTTGAGTGCGAGCTGGATGATGATCTCAATGATGTGTGTAAGGAAACTTTTTGTTTAAAGGACGAAGTTCTGTGTCGTTATGTTCGACCGAAGTCAGGTAATAAAGGGGAAATCACCAAATAATTAGTGGTTCCTAGGAAGCTTCGTGAGCTAGTTTTGAAGTTAGCACAGGCTGAGCAAGGACATTTGGGAGTGAATAAGACTTTCAGGTCTATTACTAGGGCGTACTTTTGGCCTAAAATAAGAAGAGACGTGAAGAGGTATGTTTTAAGCTGTCATGAATATCAAATTGCCGGGAAACCAATTCAAGTAATTCCCAGAGTTCAGTTGTGTAATATTCCTTCAGTAGGCGAATCTTTCGAAAATGTATTTATCAATATGGTCAGAACTTTGCCTAGAAGTAAGGGTAGAGATGATTGCATAACTAATCTTGAGTATTATAAAAACAATCTAAGAGATGTTTGGCCGCTATCGGAGGAGAACGGAAGCGCTTGGCACTTAGCGAAAGAAAACGCGAGAGGTTGTCAAGGAGAAATTAAAGGGAAACACGATCTTAGAGCAAACAAGAGATTAATGTGGGTAAGAGTAGAGCAAAGTCAGTGAATCTAAACTTGCTTCAGAATTGGCCGCCGCCCGTGCCCTTGTTAATTGTGTCCTAGAAAGAGAAATTAGTTTTGAGAAAGACGCAAGAGGTGTCTTAGTCTTTCAAAGTTTTAGCAGAGTTCAGAAAACGGAAAAAGTAAGAGAAGAAGGATAATGTGGGATAACAGATAAGCTTCTTAGATTAGCCTCTTCTGGAGTTTTCAGAATGAGTAGCCTAATAACCGTTTTCTGTTATCGCAAGAGTGAGTGTGTGAGTGGAGAGGCGTGCGTGTTTGACTGGATTAAAGCTTTATGCAGAATTGTTTCCCTGCTGTTTAATTCTTGCTTCTCCTTAGAAAAAAAATAAAATCAGTTGATTTCATTTTTTTTCTCTTTTGGGGGGGGTGTGATGGTAATTGCTTCATAGCAAAGAAAGATAAAGGAAAGGAAAACGCATTTACGAGAAGTTCGGCAGCAAGGAGGCATTAGGGCATTGTGTTGGAGGTGCCTGTTCTCATGATGGTTCTAGAATCGGCAGGAGTGTTATGGAACTTGACTGGCGCCGATGTGTCATGAGAAAAGCCGCGATTTCTGATGCAATACCTCTTCTAGATTCATCTAAGAAGTTCCGGTAATCTCGGGAGTCTGTGACGCTCGCCAGAGAGAGTTCATCAGTTAGTCACAGAGAGATATCCTCAGTAAGAGCCACAGATCAGATTATCAGTGAGAGATCAGCAGCAGCAAAGATCATCCGAGAGAGATAAGATAAAAAGGGACCGACGAAGGATCAGAGGAAAAGTTGCTCGAGAGTTGGTTGGATTCTGGTCTAGTCATCTTCAGGAGTGGACGACCAAGTTATCTCAACGTTGAGCAGACTTCAAAGAAGAAAATGTCCTGCTAGAGGTTTTGGGGAGTTTCTTCCTTTCAAGTATCAAGTGGGGAGTTCCTTCCTTTCAAGTACAGAGTAGACCATTTTCTGCAATACGGAGTCAAGAAGACGTCTGCAATCGCCATTCTCATTTTGTGAAGTCATTGCTTTGAGTCACTAAACCGGCCAGCAAGTATTTGAATTACCTCGCTGTTCCCCCAGTTCATGCAGTGTAAGATTCTGTTTTTTTTATGTAAATAGGAGATACCATTCTGCATTTACCTTTGTTAGTAAGCTTGTAAATAAACCTTTGTTGTGTTAGTGTTTCTTTCTATATTCGTATCCCCAGTTTCAACTGTTGGTGTTGAAATTTTTTTTTTTATTTGTTTCATATCGAACCTGAAGCGGACCTCTCTCAGAGGCTGTAACAATAATGCAAACGTTCATCCACGTACCTTCTGTAAAATAGAGGGTAAATGTTGAGGGGGCAACTATCAAAGATGGTCTCCCCTCCAGTGGGATTCATAAAAATATTGGCGAAGGTGGGGACCAAGTGGGCTGCCCATCGCCATCCCTTCAATTTGCTTAAAACAAGTCTTTAAGATAAAGGTCGCGTCCTGTCAAACTGGCCATTTTAAAAGTTGCTTAAATAACAGACGGAGTAAACCTTTAAAAACCTTTAAAAATAGAGTCAGAGTTAATCATCTATGCTAAGTTCCCTTTCCTTCAAAAAGAAAGTTATACAATTAATTAACAATTAACTACCAGCCTTGAACCTAAATTAATTCCGAAAAACTACCTCTAACCGCATGCCGATTTCTTTTCAGAGCCAAAGACAGGTTAAGCCAGCCTTTGATGTCCAACATAGTTTATAAATACACTCGTCCCAGATGTTATCGAGGTACTTATGGTGGATGCACGAAGAGGCTGCTACAAGTCCGATTCTGCGCCCACAAAGGAGTCAGTTTCCGAACAGGATGCAAGCTATCCAATCCTGAGTTATCTACCATCCGGAATCACACTATTAGCTGTCGCTCCCGCTTGGACATCGATAATTTTAAAATTGTGGATCAGCCAATAAGGATGATGAACTTTTAACACTGGAATCCATTTTAATCAAAACCAATGTACTGAATTTTAAATGCCCGGTCCTCGTCAGTTTTATAACCTAACCACTTGTTTGTTTATTTAAGTTCTGTCTCTCGTCTTTTGTATAGTTTTGTGTGTGTGTGTAGGTGTTTTTTCTTTTTTTTCTTTTCCCCGCTCTGTCCTTCAGTCATCTTCTATTTTTTACTCTGGTTGGTTATCTCTCCAACCTAGTGTTGTTGTATAGTAATTTTTTACATTTTAAATGTTTTAGTGTCCAATTTTAAATATTATACTGTGCTTTATCGGTGACGAGTCTTATATGTTCGTATTTTTATCAATTTCCCAGCCTTGAAAATGCATCGAAGCGATGTGAAACGTCGGCAATAAATTATGTACGCTGAAACATGCTTTTACCTCTCCGACTTGTGATATCTGTAGGGCTTGAGCCCCTTTACTAGTCTTCTATATATATATATATATATATTATATATATATATATATATATATATATATAGATATATAGATATAGTATATATAGATATATAGATATATATATATAGATATATAGATATAGATATATATCTATAATATCTATATATATAGATATATAGATATATAGATATTATCGATATATAGATATATAGATATATAGATATATAGATATATAGATATATGATATATATATATATATATATATATATATATATATATATATATATATATATATATATATATAATTCAACATGATGGTTAGGCTATTCCTCGGCAGTACCAAATCAGAAGGCGTTGAAGAAGACAGCATTAAACATATGTCACTTTATTCTCATTGCGACGTTTCGAGACAATGTCTCATCATCCAGGCTAAAATAAAAGATAAAAACTGATATACAATACAGCATTAATTATTTTTGTTGACATAAAAAAAACAAAACACACTTGAATAAAGTAATACAAGGAAATTCACAACATTAAAATACAAGTTACTCTAAATAATGAATAAAATAAAACGAAATATAAATATATATATATATATAATATATATATATATATATATATATATATATATATATATATATATATATATATTGTCACCCATTCTGCCAGATTGAAATCTTAATTTTGTATAGCTATGATTTTCATTTTTGTGGAAATGTACAGTTCCATTCCTGTACCTGGTTTTTAAGATCCCTAGTTATAGTTTTTAGTGTCCCTGTTTCAGAGTGCTTTTGGTTTTCCCCGCCTTCTTTTAGTTTTCTTCGGACACCTATTTCCTACTAGTTAGTCTCCATCTCTGGTCCTCTACATGTGATAAGTGTCGCTAAATGGAGTAGCTGTCTTCTTATTCTTCAGTTTTTGGAATAATGTCATTAATGTTCTGTTATATAAATTTGAGTGAACCTTTGTGAAACTGGTAACGTAACGTATATTTAAAATTTAGTTTATTAAGGGTTATTTATTTTGTTATTTGTGCGGATGCAGGATTGTTTGAGTGTTTCTTGTTTCATGCGGTAAGAGGTATTAACGTAATTATGTAACTTTTGTTACATTATTAAATATTAAAGTGCTAATTTTTGTTCTGTTTTGAAATTAAACCTTTCTTATTTTATGTGACCTATGGAGAACTGTATATTCTCTAAACTTGGCCATAAAGCCGTCACATAAATTGGGGGCCTGTCCGGGAGCTATCGTTTGTTTACCGTATTGGGGATTCATTCAGTTAGACAATTGTCGCCGCAAATAGTGGTCAATATTTTTTAGTTTCACTCAAGATTTATTGTAAACACTCTGAATACCTGTTATTAGGGTTAATGATATATTATGTGCGCGCTGTGAAACCATTTTCCGTATTATTGTTTATAGACGGTGCTGCTCGTTTGGGTAATGCTAACGCAGTAGTATATTTTTCATTTTCGCCCTCACCGAGTCAACGACTCATAGAGACTCACGAGAGCTACCGGAAGCTCTTATCCATATTTTGTCCTTTTATAATTACAACTACGACTTGTGCAGTCATTTCCCCTGGGTTGGACGATACCAGGATCGCGTAGTTTAGACGATAGGTGAGGAATCGTTTAAACCTTTATTTACTTTATTTTTTTCTCTGCGCCGACGTACAAAGTTGTAAGTTGTCATTCAAGTTGTTTGGAGTAAATAACGCTTGTTTAGGACCAACGGGTTATTTCCTTAGTTCCTCCATATCAGCTTGAATCGGGAATGTAAAAATTATTTTCACTCCCTCGGTTGTTCTTTATTACCTTTTGCTTTCGAATCGGGACTGTCCCTTTTCCCTTTTCCCTAAACCCTAAAATCTTATTACTTGTAATGCTTGTTGTGTAATTTGTCGGGAAACTATAAACTCGCTAACATAATTTTGTATTGTGGTTTGTAATGCATTTACTTGAATGGCAGCAGGTAACGTGTTAGTCTATTATAATTGTAAAACAGGAATTCAATTGTTTACTAAAGGAAGTTTTCTTTAACTTTAACCATGGCTCAATTTAACGTTCAGAAGTTTGCTGCGGATCCTCTGCTGAGTTAGCTAGTATCCAAAATGCTAAGAAAAACTAGAGCTTCTCGAGTTAGCTAGTCATTTTATCAATTGCAACTAGGAGTAGCATGCGGAAGAATGAAATTCGCAATCAGATTCTTGAGCATTATATGCGTGTGGTAAACTAGGCAATGAAGCTAGACAGTATTTAATTCGTGAACCAGCAGTACTAGCTCACGAGCAGCAGTTAGAATATGAGCGCATTTCCCTTGAACGCGAGAAACTTGCGGCACAGAAATTAGAATCGGAGAGACAAGCAGAAGAGAAAAGGTAGAATCTGAGAGACAAATGTCGGAGACTTAAATTAGAATTCGAGATGGAGAAAGCTAGACTTCAGTTAGCTTTAGAGAGAGAGAAATCAAAGAAAAACTAGACTATGAAGCGTCGTTAGCACTTAGATTTGAACAAGAAAAAGCAAAGGCTTTCTAGAGAGAATAAGGACATGAAATTTCGGTTTTTGAAGCTCAGGAGAAAGAAAACCCTTTGATTTTAGCAAAAAACATTAAGTTGGTTCCCACATTCACAGATTATGACCCTGAAGATTATTTTAAGATTTTGAAGAGACTGCCTTGCATTTGGATTGGCCACGCGATCAGTGGGTTTGGCTATTAAGGCCGAAATTAACTGGGAAAGCTGCGAAAGTTGTAGACATCTCGAAAATACTACAGATTACCAGAATGTTACCAACAAGCAATTTTTGGATGCTTTTTTCAATCTCTGTCGAGGGATATCGTCAGACCTTTCGTAACAAAACGAAGTTCACAACTCAAACCTATGTAAAGAATTCGCTTCAGAGAAATTAAGGGAGTTTAGGAAATGGATACAAAATCTGTTGCAGTAAGTACTTTGCTGAGTTAGAGAATTTGATTGTACTTGAAGAGTTTAAAACGAAATAGCTTCCTTTGAACATTATGATGTATTTAGCAGGATAAGGGAAGAAAAAAGACTTGTTAAAGGCAGCTTCTCTAGGCCAGACACTTTACTCTTTAAAATACATAAATTTGGCAACAGTAAGAGAACCGACCAGAATGTAAAACCATCTCCAGTTAAAAACTCTGAAACTCTGACTGATACGGCAAAAGCGTCTAATGTACGTTTGTAGTTATTGTAAGAAAGGACGGTCACACAATTAGAAACTGTCCAGATCCTAAATGTAAAACTTCCTTGCCTTTTCGTTGGAAACCCATTTAACCCTTTTCTTAACGTTAAAGGTAAAACAGATGGTCAGATTAAGCCTGTTTCCCATATCCATTCTGAAAAGCCTGTAATCTATTTGATGATTTTACTTTAATGGAACTGTATCTTTGAACTCTGATGGGGATAAGTATAAAGTCAGGATACTTCGTGACACAGGTGCTTCGCAAAGCTTACTTTTGAGGCAGTGCTCTCCCAAATATTGAAGCTAACGTAACTAATGAACTGTTCTCGTGAAAGACCTTTCACAAATATCTAAAGTTCCCCTTGCTAATGTTCATCTTGATTGTCCTATAAGAAGGGTAACGTGCTGGTAGGCATAAGAGATATTGAATTTCCAGTAAAAGGTGTAACTTTATTATTGGCTAATGACCTTGCAGGACGTTTGGTAGTTCCCAATGTCATTGTAATGGAAAACCTGTAGTGAAAACCTTGAACCTGATCCCGATTGCTCTGTAAATCCTTCTTGTGTTGTCACTCGTAGCCAGAAATCTAGTTCGGATGAATCTAAAGTCACTTCTGTAAATTTCGAAGCACGAAATGTTATGAGTCGAGATACCTTATTGAAGCTCAGAAGCACGATAACACTTAAGTAAGCTTCATGACAAGCGGTTTCATAGAAAGTGAGATTAACAAATCCCCATGTTGTTTTTACTTTGAATCTGATTTGTTAATGAGGTTTTTACCGTCCCCCGCCTAAGAGATCTAGTGAAGACACCTGGAGTGAAAAAAGCGACAAAATTGTGCTACCCTCTTTTCTGTTAGGAATTCTGTAATGGAAATAGCTCATGATGCCTAAGGAGGACATTTAGGAGTTCATAAGACCTATTGTAAGATTTTGAATTGTTTCTTTTGCCCAATATGAAAAAGGATGTAGCAAATTTTTGTTCGCACTTGTCATGTATGTCAGATATCAGGAAAAACCTAACCAGGTAATACCCAAGGCACCTTTACAACCGATCTTAGTCCCTGATGAACCTTTTAGTAAGATAATTATTGATAACGTTGGTCCTTTACCAAAAAACCATAGAAAGGTAATAAATACTTGCTCACTATAATATGTCCTACGACCCGATACCCTATTGCCATCCCTCTTCGTAACATTTCTGCTAAGAACATTGCTAATTCTTTACTTAAAGTTTTCACGAATTTCGGTATCCCAAAGGAAATACAAAGTGATCGAGGTTAAATTCAAAAAAATTTCACCAGTGACCTTTTTGTCCAGGTACTTAAAGAACTAAATATCAAAAAAAACAAAAAAACAAACCTTGTCTGCTGCCTATCACCCCAGTCTCTCAGGGTGCCCTCGAGCGTTGGCACCAAACTTTCAAGAGTATGCTCAGGAAATTTTGTGTTGAAAGTCACTTGAGTGGGATGAGGGCATTGATTTTCTTCTATTTGCTATCAGGGAAGTTCCCCATGAGTCCCTTGGGTTTTTCACCCTACGAGATGTTGTTTGGGAGGTCAGTTAGAGGACCTCTTTCAGTAATAAAGAGGAATGGTTGAACACTCCTTCGAGTCTAGCCAAACCATTCAACAATATATGAATAAACTTAAAAGCACATTAACGCAGGTTAGGAAAATTGCTGGGGTTAGAAATTAAGGGATCAACAGATCTTAATGAAGAGAACTATGATAAAGCTTGTAAAGTCAGAAAATTTAAAACCTAATGACCTTGTCGTAGCCTACCTTCCTGTCCCTGGTTCCCCTCTTAAAGCCACAAGTTTGTGGGCCCTATCCACTCATAAAAATGTTAAACAATAATACCTACATTATCAAAACTCCAGATCGTAGAAAACCCACTCAGATCATTCATGTTAATTTACTAAAAAGGCATATCCACTTCTAGGGAAACTGGAAATGGTTCTAGTGAGACTGTTGTTAACAACAATCTTAATTTTAAGGTAGACACACCAGGAGAGGAAAAATTCATTGGAAGACCTTATTGCTTCCTCCATGCCACAAACCAATACAGAGGTTCTAATAACCTGATCTGTTCTTTGAGCCACCTCTCTCCTGGGCAGTCGCAAAGACTTAAAGAATGTAATCTCTAGCATTCAACACTCTTTAATGATTTTCCCAAGGAAAAGTTTGAATTTTGCTGCTACATGACAGTCGATGCTGGTTCTTGGTACAACACCCATTCGTCAGCAGTCCTATCGTGTGGGTCCTGAAGAAGAACAAAATGAAGGAGGAAGTAGAATATCTTCTCCGGCATGGTCTAGCAAGACCGAGTAAATCACCATGGGCTTCACCTTGCATCCTAGTTCCAAAAGAGGACGGTAGCTACAGATTTTTGTACAGACTATAGAAAGATTAACAATGTCACAATTAAAGATTCCTACCCCTTTGCTACTCATTGATGATTTAATAGATTCAGTAGGGACAAGCAAAGTTTTTGTAACGAAGATAGAACCTCTTAAAGGGCTATTATCAGGTAGGATTAACTGAAAGAGCTAAGTTAATATCTGCTTTCATTACACCCTTTGGACTCTTTCAGTACGGGAGGTCATGCCTTTTGGCCTTACCAACGCGCCCATCTACCTTTCAGCGCCTTGGTAAACTTCATCATCCAAGATTTGGAGGGTGTTTATTGTTACCTTGATGATATAATAGTCACTGACAACTTGGGAAGAACATTTGTGGGGGAATAGGCTAGAGTGTTTTGTTCCGTAGGTTGGAAGAGGCTTGGATTAACCATAAATCTTAAAATCTGTCTTCTGTAAAGCTACTGTTTACCTACTTGGGCCACATTGTTGGGGATGGTAATGTTCGAACCAAAAACTGCCAATGTAGAAGCTGTTTCTAGAGTACCCTGTTCCGACCACTAGAAAGTCCTTACAAAGATTCTTAGGGTTAGCCTCATACTCCTACAGGAGATTCTGTAAGAAACTTTTCTTCAGTTGCTGCCCCTTTAACATCTCTAACCAGTCCCAAAGTGAATTCATTTGGACTGAAGAATGTCAAGCCTCTTTTGAAGCCTTAAAACTGTTTTTGATAACAACCCTGTTCTTAAATCCCCAGATTTTAACAAGCCTTTTAATCCTTCAAATAGATGCTAGTGATGCAGGAGCTGGAGGGGTGCTACTCCAAGAGTCAGACGGTATACTTCACCCAGTCAGCTACACCTCCACTAAGTTCAAGCATCACCAAAAGTCTTACAGCACCATTGAGAAGGAAGCACTTAGTTTGGTACTCGCCCTGCAAAAATATGAATGCTACTTACTAGGTGCTGCTGAGGTACTAGTCTTCACCGACCACAACCCCTTGACCTTCCTCGACAAGATGAATCCCACACCAACGTCTACTACGCTGGTCCATCTATCTGCAGAAGTTCCCTCTGCAGATCCGCCACATCAGAGGAACAGAGAACATCATGGCAGATGCCTTATCGCGACTGCCTCCTTAACATGATACCCCCTTTACCAGTCTACAGTATCGTCCGTCTTCGCCTTATTGGCCTCTTTTTCTACGAGCCACTGTTGGGCTCGTCCTCTAAGGGGGAGGTGTCGCCCATCTGCCAGATTGAAATCTTAATTTTGTATAGCTATGATTTTCATTTTGTGGAAATGTACAGTTCATTCCCTGTACCTGTTTTTAAGATCCCTAGTTAATATTTTTAGTTGTCCTGTTTTTTCAGAAAGTGCTTTGGTTTTCCCCCCGCCTTCTTTTAGTTTTCTTCGGACCACCTATTCCTACATAGTTTAGTCCTCCGCCTGGTCCTCTACTGTGATAAGTGTCCTATTGGAGTAGCTGTCTTCTTATTCCTTCAGTTTTTTGTAATGTATTAATGTTCTGTTATATAAATTTGAGTGAACCTTTGTGAAACTGGTAACGTAACGTATATTTAAATTTAGTTTATTAAGGTTATTTATTTTATGTTTATTTGTGCGGTGCAGGATTGTTTGAGTGTTTCTTGTTTATGCGGTAAGAGGTATTAACGTAATTATGTAACTTGTTTCATTATTAAATAGTTAAGTTGCTAATTTTTGTTTCTGTTTTTGAAATTAAACCTTTCTTATTTTATGTGACCTATGGAAGAACTTTATATTCTCTAAACCGTTGGCCATAAAGCCGTCACTATATATATAATATATATATATAAATGAAAAGGCATTATTAAATTAGGATTAGTTAAAAAAAAAAAGATACCTTGTCTCAACGACGTTCTGTTGCTGTATGGAAAACGCATCGAAAGTAAACAAGAAGGGCCTGGTTTAGCTATGTACAAGGAACGATGAAGAGTGGTTGTTTCAAGGTTGGAACTAGTTTCTTTATAGCTAGAGATTTCTAAAATTGGAATGGTGATGTGCGTATGGACTTGATAACAATATTCTTAAAAATCCTTATAGGTTATATATACAAAATTTCCCATGATTTC
>NC_087204.1:65096122-65103622 GCF_015104395.2 Macrobrachium nipponense
CAGTCACCATTAACTTCAAAATAAATCCCCACCAAAACCACAAAACCTCGTTAATCTTCAAAATTATATCCCTGATATCCTCTAATCAGCGCTGGTACCAAGAAATATCCACTTCTATTATATAACCACCAATATAAAACTCCCTGTCTCAGGCTAAATACACTAAGCTATTCTAAATAACCGCCAAAACATAACACCAAAGAAAACCACCTCTGCATGATATACCTTAGACAAACCCCTAATTACAAATACCATCCGCAATCATCAAGTAACACTGGTGAATATAACCTCATAAAACCGCAAACCGCCAAACCATTAACCAGAAAACCACAATGAACCAGTACGACCGCCAAAAACCATAATACCACGAAGAACCATATAATCACAGCCACCACACCCCATTGGCTCATAAAACCCCAGATCACCACCAAAATTCGTCACCACCAAAAAATCGTCACCATTGAAAAATCACCGCCACCAAAAATCAAATAAGGCAATAACCTTTATCCTCATCCTCCAGTAACACCATGGCATTCATCATATAACAACAAAGGATGTCAATTATTATTGTCCAGAAAATTCCTATAATATATCTAAACTCCACGGTATTTTCCCACATTATTTTACCCTAATTATTCCATTTTCACAACAATTACTCCAGATATTTACTCTGAATCGCCGCAGTTACGCATAATAAGAAAAATAGTAAAAGAAGAAGAAAAAATTTTTAATTAAAACCAATTCATAAAAAACATAAGCCTCTACAGATCTGTCTTGCATATTTCATCATCCATTTCTGAAAAATCGAAAAATAAAATGCATAACTGCACAATTTCCCCTTTATACTATTTTCCCGTCTTCTTGATCTTTGAGATATGCGTTACTCTAAACAGACCTGTCTTTTCATCCAAGACTAAGAACCTGACTTGGTACAATATGAAATTTACAAAAATGTTCCAAAAAATTAGTGAAAAGAACAAAATTAGGATATGAATATAGCGAGCAAGAGAGAGAGAGAGATAGAGAGAGAAGAGAGAGAGAGAGAGAGAGAGAGAGAGAAAGAGAGAGAGAGAGAGAGAGAGAGAGAGAGAGATAATAGTCACATAATTTCATTGATTGAGTTATGTATTTGTGATAGCAGATTTTTTTTTAATGGAAAGTATTAATAACAAATATTTGGTATGGCCATGGGTAACTCTTGAACACCTCTCCTTTCAAACTTATATATAGAATTTTTTGAAAGACAACACCTCCCGAATATCACACTTGTCCCCTTAAAATTGTACAGATATGTAAATGACATCTTATTAGTCTTACCTGTTGGTATCGATGTAAATGATTTATTATCTAAACCGAATAATTTAGTGCCATCCATAAAATTCACTGTTGAAATTGAAAATAACAATGTCATCCCTTTCCTAGACGTATTAATACGAAGAGAATCTTTCCAATGTAAATTCAGAATTTATAGAAAACCGACAAATAATGAAACATATGTACATTTTTATTCTGGGCACCATTTTAATATTGAAATATCAATTTTTTCTTCTATGTTCTTACGTGCTTTGTGTATCACGTTAGTCCACAATAAAATTGAAAACAAGGAATAGAATACATAAAAAAGATAGGAAACGATCTCTGCTACCCACCTCATATAATTGATTTATGTTGTGAAAAAGCCAACAAAAAGTTTTATGGTTTGCTAGTAATGAAAAAGAAACCCCTAAAAATGTACTTAGCTTGCCTTACGTTCGTGGATTTGAAACCACATGTATGACTTTATTTTGGGAAAATCTAGGGGAACTGGCCCTACTCTAAAAATGCCTTTTAGAAGCGAGAAACTGCTAATCAGAAATTGAAAAAGTAAATGTCTTAAATGAATTTCTAAAAAAACTTTAAAAATAAAGGACTTGAATGTCAAAACGTAATATGTCCACTATAATATAATTCTGTGAGTAATCAACACAATAAAAGTTATAGGACTCTCACTGGTTCCATGGTACTGTTTATATATATGTATTTATATATTATTATATTCTATATATAAATATATAAAATGATATATCATGAATATTATATATAAATGTGTGTGTATACACATGCATACGCGTGTATGTATTCATAAAGAGACACTAGTGACCCTTGGCTGTTAGAATTAATTAAAAACAGATAAATTTGTTATTGCATAGTACGTTATGTACATTACTGCTTTGTTTTTATTTCAATGAATGTTCATAACCGTGGGTAAGAACCGCATAAATAATACAATGATCGATAGTGTTTATCTCATATATAGATGAAAAATTTATAAATATATGACTGTGCCACTAATTCAAAATATAACATGAACTGTGTGCCTCCCTATACCATTAAAAATTGGAGCATTTAATAGTTTATTTTTTGTGAATATTTCTCAAGGGAACCTATGAACCATTTATATAAAAATTATTACAAATAATAGTTTAAAATTTCCTTGGAAGTAGTTTACTCTATGGTTTGATTGACACCACCCACACCATTTTTCACATTATGGATTACTGCAGTCTGCAGACACTGCGCGAAGACTAGTGGCCATTTGCACTGCTTGCACCTGAACTATGGAGACCATGAAATTAAATCTGAGGAGGAACAGAATATATCCTTACAGAGAAATCTATGCCAAGTCAGTTCCTAAATGCAACTGCTTTGCAGTTGCATCAACACACATGCGCAAAAACTCAGTCTAGAAATCCCCCTCTGAAAATTCCATTATTAGTTACGTTAGGTGAATAAGTTACGACTGAATTTTGTCCTATCTGGTTTATAAAGCGAAACTATTTATAGAGTCAACGCAAGTCTTTGAATCGATAAACGTGTGCGTATGATCTTGAGAAACCTCATCTTCATGAATGTCCAAATTCTAACCATTAAACGTGATAACTGTTTTCCTTTGAGACAGGATACCTGGTCGAAAATAGTAGGTTTCTCGGTCGCTCTGAAGTTTCTTTTTTCGGTGCTGGTTCCATGTCGGCGACTCTTTTGATCACTGACTGAAAGAAGTCCTAAATTACCTCGGCGTTCTGGTCGGCGAATGGAGAGCGGAAGTAACGCACAGATTTCTGTAATTTGCTGAAGATGTTTTTATGCACGTAAATGGGTACTTATACAAGAACAACTCCAGATCGTTGGTTTCACGCTGCCACCTGCATGTCCTTATCGGATTAAGGAAAGGCAGCGATGCATGGCTTGATTCACAAATGCAGTCTTTACTCTTAGAATAATACCGATCCTGACCGAATAATAATGTTACATAGTTTCATAAGCATTATCTTAGGCTAATTCTATATACCGCTGGCACCTTAAGTGTTAAACTGTTGCTCTAGTAATGCCATTGTTTATTAGCGTCAGCATCAAGTATTGAATGTTATCCAGTTCTACTATTTTGTACGGTTCTGATGAATAACGATAACAAAACTTGAAAAAGAAACCATTAGATTTTCCTCTGAGGCATATCCCGTTGTATTCTTGGAGCTTTAGACCCGAATCTAAGTGCGATTGGTTAACTTTTTGGGGAGGAGCGATGACCGTTTGTATTTTTCTACATTTCCCTTTCTCGGAATTTGGTCAGTGCAGACGCTTTATGAAAGCATTCAGGCGCTCATTGCCAGAAAGACTCATATTTTGTGCACAGTTTTATCTTTATTTGCAACATTTTTATTATTAGTTGCAAAACTAAATTCTAAGTCATTGAGCTTTCCAAAAGTAATCTAATTTTCTAAACATTATTTAAGAATAGTTATAACAGTTTTCAAGACAACAAAAGTTGTGTCGAGTTTTGCAATTTACACAGGATGCCATGAGTGTGGACGTCTTGTTTTATTCTTAAATAAAAATCTTCGTATAGAATCTGGATGTGGTCGATCAAAGCAACGACGCCCTCGCGATGCATTTAATGTTTTTTTTTTCTTTCTTTCTTTTAGGCAATCTTGAGGCCACTATGTGATGATATGATTGTGTTTGATCCTTCTCGATACTGGAAAATATAGACCCGAATTGAAAAAAAAAATGCGCCGATGCTTCTTTGGCGCAATCGAGTTTTCTATAGTGTATAATGCTGTATAAAGCTCTCAGCCACGACCGATGAAATTTTCACCCACGGCTCAGTGTTGGCCTGTTGTTGGCACCTATATCGGTGCCAGAAGCTTGATCTTGGATAACGTTAATCCTAAATAAAATAAAAACAACTGAGGGTAGAAGGTTACAATTTGATATGTTTGATGAATGGAGGGTGGATGAATAACATGCCAATTGGCAGCCCTAGATCTAGCCTTAGTAGCTTTTAAGTTTTAAGGGCCGACAGATAAGTGCGAATGGACAGACAAATATCCATCTCAATAGTTTTCTTTTACAGGAAACTTAAAATTATCTAAAGGATTTCGACTTTCACTTTAGGAATGTTCTATTCCTATTATTTTTCGATGTGACTTATAATAGAATTGTAACAGCTGCGCTAGTTGTGCTTGTTTTGCAAGAATGGTGACTAAGTTTTTTTTTTTTTTATGTATTTTGATTTACGCTTATCCCGTAAATCTCGTAACGGAAGTCAAAATCTCTCTCTCTCTCTCTCTCTCTCTCTCTCTCTCTCTCTCTCTCTCTCTCTCTCTCCGTCTCAAAATGAAACGTCTCGTAAAAGGAAAAAAACCGTCAGTTTTTCAGTTGCTTGAAGTTTCAGCTGAGCAAACACCTGAATCGGTTTGGCCTTGCCTTTTTCTCAGCGTCTTTCCGCGTAGTCTGTTGGAAGCGCGGTTTTGTGGCTATTTGCTTGGCATTTCCATGTGGTGTCGAAATTGTATTCCGGATGCAGCCGCCTCTCTTCTTCACGTTCCCCAACTTATTGGTTTGTAAATGAATATTTGCTGAAAGAAATCGTGTCTCTTCGTCTTTCCAGGTTTCGCAGATTGCAGGGAAGACTCGTTGGAGCTATGAAGCGATGCCCGGATGTGTCCCCAGGGTAGATTTATTGGTCGTTTTTACCGTGTTAGTATTTTGATTCAATATACGGGTGAGGCAATTCAGTTGCTGAATAAATGCAAATTCCAGGATTTCGGATAAGACGCTCGATAGCAACAGTAGTTTTAGTATTTTCTGGATGCGCTATTTAAGTAAGGAATACAAAATATGCTCTCAATAAGAATTAATGGGCTTATTTGAAATGAAGAGTAGTTTCATTGAGCTTCCTTTCATCTTTGTGTATTGAGGGGTGATATAAATAAGTAAACACTCCCGCAAGCAAACATACATATCTGTTTAATTATAAAACAAATTTTTTTAATGGGAAAGTGCATCTTTTGATGCAATGACGGACTGAAAGATGAAGAATATAATAAACTCACACACACACACACACACATACACATACACAGCATTTATTCAGCAACTGAATTGCCTCACCCGTATATTGAATCAAAATACTAACACAGTAAAAACGACCAATAAATCTACCCTGGGGACACATCCGGGCATCGCTTCATAGCTCCAATGAGTCTTCCCTGCAATCTGCGAAACCTGAAAAGACGAAGAGACACGATTTCTATCAGCAAATATTCATATACACATACACACACACACACACACACATATATATATATATATATATATATATATCTATATATATATATAATATATATATATACGTATGTATATATATCTATATATATCCTATATATATATATATATATCATATATAGTATATATATATATTATATATATTATATAGAGATATATATATATATTATAGTGCATTTGTAGATTTAATACTGTCAGAGGTATATGTAATGTATATGTATTGTATAGCTCTATGTATATAATATGATATATATATATCTATTTTATATATCTATATATATATAATATATATATATATATATTATATATATCTTATATATTTATTATAATTTCAAGGAGCTGATGGAGACGTCATGTACTAGTAATTGTTCATTTATTAAACATGCTAACGTTTCGAGGACACAGCCTCATTTTCAAAGCTGGAAAACGTAATTATAATATATAGAAATATTAAAAGACTTAAGAATTAAGAAATTTACAATTTAAAAAATATTTGCACTTTAAACAAAAATAAAAAAATTAAAAAAACTAATATGCAACAGACAGAATGAAAGAAACAGACCGCTACCTTTCAAGACGGGAATCAAGGACCTAATGACAAAAAAACAGACAGGGGCACACTCAAGACAGGTACAGTGTTGTGGAGGTAGTTTTATTGTTTAAAGAAGGAACAAGGTTCTTAATATATAACGATTCGGTTATTGTTAATTGATGAGGTGAGGTGGCTCTGGAGAGAATTTTAAAATGTTTATAATCAATATGTTGTTTACATTTTTGGGCATGATCACGTACATTAGAAAATTCAGGATTAGTTAATTTATTGCCTGTTCTGTAACTAACTCCCCGATGACAATCAATTCTGACTTTTAGTAGGCGACGAGAAGCCCCCACATATTTCCCCACCTTACATTTGGGGCAAGTATATAAATAAACGACATTGGAAGTCATCAAAGAGCTTAGTTTGTCTTTATGTTTAAAAAGAGAAGCAATGGTTAGCGGGTTCTTGGGTATAACTCTACTGTTAGTTAACCACCGGAAGGTGTCGGTGAATAAGGTCATTTAACTGAACATAAAAGTCATGAATAAAAGGAATACTGAAGTAAAATGCCAACTTGGGTACAGTAGGAATATTAAAAACAGGAACAAACTTATGATTAAGAAAATTATATAATTGTTTTTAAAAAAAAAAGCTTGATTGGGTAGCAATTTTCTAAAAAATACTTCTGGAGAAATGAGATTTCTTGGTGGAAAGAAAAACCAGACCAAATCCAAGTTGTGGAGGATAAAGTAGGCCCTAGGCCCCTGGGAAGAGAGTACTTAAGGAGTTTAATTTAAAATTAAAATGACAACTGCTATAAATTTGTACCTAAGCCAGTAAATGCTTGTTTTTCTAAAAATAGAAGTACAGAAGCCCTGTGAACCCTAGATACTTATATATATATATATATATATATATATATATATATATATATATATATATATAGATATATATATATATATATATATTATATACCATATATATATATATATATATATATATATATATGTATATAATATATAGATATATATATATATATATATATATGTGTGTGTGTGTGTGTGTGTGTGTGTGTGTGTGTGTGTGTGTTGTGTGTGTGTGTGTGTGTGTGTGTGATGTGGCTTAGACCAGCTTTCTATGATATACAGGAAAGTGAGTAGTCTGCCAGATTTATTTAGGGTTCACAGTCGTGAATAGCAGTTGGTATGCAAGGCGCATAATCAGCCTCTCTCTCTCTCTCTCTCTCTCTCTCTGTTTTGGCCGTGGCTAGTAAAGGGCTCGTGTTTACTTCTCACTTCCGTTCATAGTTGGAGTTCCTGAAGGTTAAGATGAAACACCTTGAAGTATAAAATATACTT
>NC_087204.1:65111122-65116122 GCF_015104395.2 Macrobrachium nipponense
GCCCAAAATAACCAAAATATGGCAAATTTTCCGAGTGCCCAAGGCAAAACATGCTCTACGTAAATAACTCCATCAGGGAGAAGAATGATGTTGGGTCGTCCATGTCAATATTTTTTTAACTAAATGATAAATTTAATCACCTTGAAGACATGTGCGTAACCCAGAATTTTCCTGTGCATAACACGACCATACCCAAGAAGTCAGGGCAAGATCCCGTAGACTTTCACAGAATCCATGCTATCATTAGTTCAGATTAGCTACCCCCTACCTTGCATGGAGTCAATTTAGAACATCAACCCTTTACTTATTTTTCGACTTCGGTAGTCCACATAACATAATGGACGTAGGTACTCACCACCTGCTCTTTTCTAAATTGCATATTAAGAAATCCGAAGTCCGCCTATAGGGCATTGGAAATAATGAATTTAGTGTAGTGGGCACAGCTCAAGTGCAGTATCGTGTGCGAAAGCATAAGCTCACAGATACTTTTGTCATAGTCCAACACATTAATATGTATCCAGTTGTAATTGTAGGATATCCATCCATGTGCATTCAAAACTCCTGCAAAGAATGGAAAATTATACAGGTCTTCGCACACATTAAAATCCATTTTGGACCAAAGGGAGATAGATACGCAAACAGTAACGTACAATGAAGAACCTATCACCTGCTTCATGAACAATACACGCTAGGAAAATTTTGCCACGGTCAGAAATTTTAATCCTTCTGGACTCTCCGAAAATTAATGGATTTTCCAGTACACAAGCTTTGTACATTGTTGACTCCCATCACCAGGTCAATATTGAAGTCTGTAACCACCTGAATATCGATTTAGTAATCAAAGAGAACCAACACGTCTAGACATTGAAGTGTATAAGTATCGAATTTTTACCATCACTGAAATTAACCCAGTGTAACCCATTGAAGACGAGTCTCTTTTACAATCAATCAGAAATAAAATAAAAGCAGATATCTAGGATAAAGGGATCAGACAGAAATTTTTCAAACTTCTATCCAAATAGCTATCATAATGTCTTTTCCACGAGCGAGGGATCTCTAGGGAAACAGATGTAATTGAACATCATATCAGGTTACGGGATAAAAATAAGGAAATTTTATGTACCCTCGTATCGCCTTCCTAAGAAATTTCAGAACAAAATCATTGATGAAGTAGATAAAATGTTAGCCGAAGGAGTTATAAAAAAATCCAATAACCCACATAACTTTCCTTTAATTGTTGTGCCAAAAAAGGATCGGACTTGGCGAATATATGTAGTCTTCCATCGCCTAAATGGGGAAACGATTCTCGATCATTTCCCAGTGCCATGTAACGATGACATCTTATCCCTGTTAGGTCAGAATAAATATTCCACTTCATTGAACTTACTTAAAGGCTTTCACCAGATACCCTTAGATAAAGAAAGCGCACCTTACACCACTTTAGCACGACAAGGGGACATAATGAATTTTTACACAAGCCTTTTGGTTTACACTGCGGCTCTATCACCTTCTCGAGAGTGATGAATATAGCGTTTGGTGAACCTGCTAGGTGTAACCCTCCACGCCTATTTGGACGATCTTGTAATTTTTTCCAATACCATAGAAGAGCACTTGCGTTAACTTGAGTTAGTTTTTCAGAGATTAAGTCTGCATAATTTAAGAATAAAAATGACTAAATTTGAATTCTTTAAAACCGAACCAGTCTATTTAGGATTTACGGTATCCCATTAAGGTCTTAAAGTAGTCCATGATAAAGTTTCAGCCATCAGCAACTTCCCTGTACCCACTAACGTTAAGGGCGTACAACAGTTTTTGGGTCTGTCCTGGTACTACCGCCGGTTCGTGCATAACTACTCACTAATTGCCGCTCCTTTAACTGACCTCACGAAGAGAGGTGCAGATTTCATACGGGAAGAAAGGCATCAAATGGCGTTCAATACTTTAAAAGAGTGATTGAGCCCCTCCCCTATCTTAAAATTTCCTGATTTCAGTAGGGAATTTCTTTATTGCAACTGATGTCTCAGATCAAGGGGTAGGAGGGGTACTACTTCAACAATATGATGATCAGCTTTTCCCAATAGCTTTTTGTTCGCGTAAATTAAAGCCCTCTCAAAGTAAATACACAGTAATAGACAAGGAAGGGCTAGCTATTGTTAATTCGTTAGTGCATTTCAAGTTCATAATTTATGGCTATCCTGTTAAGGTCCTTACTGACAATAAACCTCTTACAGATTTCTTCAAAGGCTTTAACCACAGCCATAAAAGAACGAGATGGCATATGATCATTTAGGAATTCAGAACCACTGGCTGAATCAGAAGATATTGCCACACCCATACAAACCGTTAAAATGGCTTTTGAAAAGGAGATGTCATTGACCCAAATGATCGAGAACATTGAGGACATGGGGATGGAACCCAGAACTGGTTTAGACTGAACAACAGAAAGACCCTCAGTTAAGAAAAATAATAAACACTTTGAACAGAAATCCTAAAGAAAAGGAATACGTAAAATATTCGCAACAAAATTTCATAATTTCATAAACTCATTGCATTCCAATCCATTACACAGTCATCCTGGGTTTTCTATCATATCACAAAAGGCCAAGTCGCTATTTTACTGGTCTATGATGACTACAGATTTTAGAAAACATATAAACAATTGCAACATTTGCCACAAACACAAAGGCCACACCCGTCAGTCTCGTAACTTACCCCGTGCTAAAAAAACCTTTTGAACGGTACACCTAGATTTGTTAACAGGTTTTCATGAGTCGGTCAGAGGAAACCGGCACCTCTTAGTGTTAAATGACGCCTTAACCAGATACACAGATTTAATACCTTTAAAGAATAAAACAGCTATTGAATGTGCAAGGAGGTTCTACGAATTTTGTATTTGTAGACACGGAATCCCCCACACAATTGTCTCCGACTCTGGTGGAGAATTCAACAATCTCTTTCTCAATTCCTTGTGTGTGTCCTTAGGCATAAAGAAAATCAATACTATGATTTATCATCCTGAATCCAATGGTTTGATAGAACGTGTGCATTGAAAGGTGTTAGACATCCTACGGGTTACCCTAGGAGGTATGGATCCCAATTGGGACATAGCCATTCCTGCTGTATCAAGCACCCTCAATCACAGTTATCACCACTCTATCAAAATGTCGCCACAAACAATTTGTCAGATCCTCTCAAGGATATCGTGGATACCAGTGTAAACAGGTTCAATATACTTTGTAGAAATCTTGAAGTTCATATCAAAATGAAAAATACACACAATAAAAACGCAAAACAAACAAAAACCTCTGCAATAGGAGATATGACATATACACAAGTTTACGTACGGAAAGGACTGAACTACAAACTAACTCCGAAATTTGAAGGACCATTCATGATACTTGAAATTTTGGTAGCAAATAGGCTGAAAGTTCAGAACCTAACCAAACCTACTGGCATTTGCACAGTATCCATAGCACACATAAGGGCTTAACCCATTATGGGTTTATATGAAAAAATCTTCTTTCAGTGTTATAAAAAATATTTTTTCTTTGTATCATATTTTATTTCATGTGTCGGTTATTTTTAAAACATGTGGAATCACATGTCTTGTTATACGTAGTACTGATTGTTCAAGTATTTTTCTGGTGTGGGATTAATCCTAAGAGTTCCTTAATACGCTTTAATCATGACTCAATCACTGAGTGAAATGAAGACCTTCTTGTTACATACAGCAACATCATATCAGAAATAGATATGAATGCTATTTTCTTACAAGAGAATGACATAATCAATTTGAAATCTGAACTGACTCTTTTCGCTGAATCATTAATTCAATTGCACAGAACCCACTTCTCTCCAAGCGACGAACAGCCACTTGCTCATACCTAGGGTATTGCCGAGTTAATGCCCTTTGAATTGCAGAATAAGACGGCTGACATGGGATGTTTAGTTCGTGACCTCCTTATGTGGTCAGTGGCGCATAACACTGTTGAAAGACGTAACCCGATCATCTTTGCCGCACTTAATTTGTTTGGTTCTGTTGTAGGGTTAGGTTTGGGTATCTCTTATCGTCTTAAAATTAACGATCAGAACAAGAATTAATCCTTTCTGAGCTCAATAAACAAATTAAATCAATTAACGAACTCGTTACAGTAGTAAATGAACATTCAAGAAACTTAAACCACATTCAGGGCGTTCAATCCTTGCTCAAGACATTATCATACAACGATGGATCATATATACAATAAAGTTTCTCATTTCATAAAAAAATCCAAAGATTAAGTTGAAGCTATCACACTAGCTGCTATAGGTATCCTGTCATCGCACTTATTACCCATCAAAGATTTAACAAAGATTATAGAGAATGCTCATGATAGAGTAGGTTACACTCTGTTGATTGAATCACATGAGCTTGAATTTTATTATAGTTTAATCTCAGTGAGTGTAGAGCAAAGTAAAATCATGATCGATATCCCTTTTGATCCTTCCGATGCATGGGAATCTTATAAAATTTCTACTTTTCCTAAATACATGTCGAATAGCTCATTACCAGTTATATCCAATTTGTCCACCTACATATTAATTTCCAGCGCCTCAGCGGCGTGGTTGGTACGGTATTAGCGTCCCACCTCGGTGGTCGTGGGTTCAATTCTTGGGCATTCCATTGAGGAGTGAGAGATGTGTATTTCTGGTGATAAAAGTTCACTCTCGACGTGGTTCGGAAGTCACGTAAAGCCGTTGGTCCCGTTGCTGAAGAACCACTGGTTCCATGCAACGTAAAAGCACCATACAAACAAACAAACATGTTAATTTCCCCTAACAAGAAAACTTTTACGGTCATCAGAGACCGGGAATAATTCATTAATTGTTACACAGCCATGGATAAGAAGGTTTGCACGGCCTACTCCTTTGAATTCCGGAATATTTCCAAGAGTTCGTGCGAGTTAGATCTAGTGCTCAATGGAACTTTGTCCCATACGTTAGAACACTGCTTGAATTAT
>NC_087204.1:65118622-65158622 GCF_015104395.2 Macrobrachium nipponense
ATTCTACAAATGTAACATTCTAGTCTCTTCTCAAACTTTTAAATTTCTTACAGTATGCCTCTGGTACTAACCTGTATGCACTAAGAACAGTTTCTTTCACAATATCATAATCATCACATTCCTCCTTAGACATGCAACTATACACAGTAAGTACCCTACCACGCAAAACTGACTAAATCTAGAGTCCACATTTCTTTAGGAGAACCTACTCTTTCCATTAACTTCTCAAAACACATGAAATATTTTGTTACATCTTCCTCATTAAACTTTGGTACTAATTTCAACACTGCACTCATACCCAAACCATCAGCTTCATTTTTGTTCTCGTCTGTCTGACTGTTAAGAGTACTTTGCCTTAAACGAGCAATTTTCAACTCATGCTTACGTTGTATCTCTCTTTCTTCCTGCTGCATTATCATTTCTCTCTCTTGCTGCATTCTCATTGCTTCTCTCTCAGCTGTTCTTTCCTCTCTCTCAGCTGCTCTCTCATCTCTCTCATACTTTTCTCTTTTCCTCCAACATACTCACGGAGATCACTTCGCTCTAGGCCTAGAAGCTTACCAGACTCAATAAACTCTTTCACCATTTCACTCATTCTGGTTCTTTCTATATTCTCCCTGTTTCAATCTATTACAGTGCCGAATATCCTGGTAAGGTCGCAAGCTGTTATGGACCGAGATCCGCTCAGGTTCTTTATTATAATAAACATAAAGGATTCAACACCAGCAGTTGAAACTCAGGATACGAATATGGAAAGAAACTCAACAGAACAGAGTTTATTTACAAGCTCAATAACAAAGATAAGTGCAGAATGGTTTATTCTATTTACATAATAAAATTGAAACTGACACTATGTAAAATGGGGAAACGTGTGGTAATGAAATACTTGCTGGCCAGTTTTGCAGCTGTCAAAATCAGTGCTTGAAGCGAGGGTTTCACAATCAGTGCTCCAAGCGGAACAGTAGAAACTTCAGATGGCTTCTTGACTTCGTACTGAAGGAAGAAATGTCTTAGTCTTGAAACCTGAAGGGCGGGTTACTCCTCAAAACCACTTGTAGAACTTTTCTTCTCTGAAAGAGTTACTCGATGTCAGAATCTCTCTCTCTCTGGGACTACGAACTGCGAACTTGTTTCCATTCACACTCCCTCTCGGGCGTCTTCTTCCTCTTTATCCTTCGTCTCTTCCTCCTTCTCTTATCTATCTTTGATGTACTGTTTTTCTACTTCCTCAAGGCATATATATATATATATATATATAATATATATAATATATATATATATATATATATATAATATATATATATATATATATATCATGTATACGTCGATCTCGGGGTGGGGCTGAAAGTGGCGGAGCTTAACCAGTGAACATCACCGTCTCCCGACAGGAACTTTTTAGAAGGATCCACAGGAAAAGTTACATCATAATATGTGGAATTTCTAGCGACGGTACTGGAGTTCCACAACACACCATGAGAACAGAGGCCTCCAACATGTGGGCGAATCCCTCCTTGTTGCAGACCTGCTCGAAGAAGATACTTTTTCCTTTCCTTTAATATAGGTTTCTTCTCTATAGAACGATTGCCATGACAAAAACCCTTTCGTGGCTAAAACTACCAAAGATTTGGACACTATGGTTCCCATCCATCCTGTTTTCACGTTTGAAGAAGCCATATATTACTGCTCACTTCTAACCTTGATTATGTGCATGTTAGTGATAATAATCGTCTGTCACGAATGTGTTAGTTTGGCGCCAGACCAAGAAAATTAGAAAGGACCAATCAAGGAACATCAGTAAAGACCAAGACAGGTTCCCTTGGGCTTTAAAACCCTGGGACATAAGAGTTATGTGAAATTGATGACTTTACATGGTCTGTTGACTTGTTTTGTACTCGAGCATGGTTGAAAAATGTGTTAGTGTTTTGGCTGGCATGTAATGTAGTTTGTGCTAATTCATATGTATCCCACATACCATTGCATTTAAAGAATAATTTCTGTGAATCCAAACAAACTCTAGCTGTGCGTCAGTATGCACCTGTAATCATATATGTTTGTGAATCTCATTTTTAACCATGCATATGCAAGTTATACCTCTTATTTCTCACAAGGGTACCATTGAATTTTGTCCTTAGATATATTATCATATATGCAAATATGTAGTGACCTGGGCCAACTTCTAAGAATATAGGAAGTGGTTGGTCACAAAGTTTTTTTATGATTCAATAATGTGAACAGCAGTTGGTTGCCGAGGTGCATATTCAGTCTCTCTCTCTCTCTCTCTCTCTCTCTCTCTCTCTCTCTCTCTCTCTCTCTCTCTCTCTCTGTTGGCCGGCTAGCATGGAGCTTAGTATGATTTCTCACTCCCGTTCATGTTGAAGGGTTTGCGTGAAACACACTGAGGTGTAAAACTAACATATATTCTTCTTAACTATTTACAAATCGAAGTACATCTTGAGATAGAAGCTTTCTGAAGAGACTTGAGTGAAGGAGAGATAGTCGTAGAATGAAATAGAGTTCACAATTTGATCTTAGGAAGGAAGCAGTATTATACAAACGAACACACATCCTTGACTTTTGGGGTTATGAGAACAAATACTGACGCTCAGGTTTGATATACTTTTCTTATGGGAGTTCGGGCTGGCATGCTGATCCACTGAACCGGTGCATGTTTGTTTGTATTGAATATGATGAATTAGCATTTGCACACATCCTGAACGGACTAAGTAATTTTGGGAGTTTTTTCTTCATCGACCTATTATACAGAGCATAGCGATGTTTTTTTTATAATGGAATGGGTTGCATTTCCATATATAATTCTACTTACACATGTATGGATAGTCATGTACAACTACGAGAAATGCATTAGTATTTCTAATTAACCAATATATTTGGTAGTCTTCTCATGGTTCCATCAGGGCGTACGGACACACGCATGCTAGTTCCTTCATGGTTCTAATGTATGTATGTATGACAACACTAAATTGCTCTGGAACCTTCCATGAACTCACTCTGTTTGACGCACAAACAGACATACGCAACTGCAATTTTAGATGTCACAATTACATGAAAGCAGCTGGCTCAAATACGCACCCACGCGTTCGTCTCTGAAGTCCAACAGCATTTTGCTTTTCCGTTCGACAACCCAAAGGATTCGCTGATATCTTAAAGTTTATCCATAACACTCGTGACTGTGTTGTTGCACATTCCAATCTTGTTACCGACAAAGTCCATTGCACGCTAATTTTAATTACTACAATTTCCAGTGCACTTAAGAGGGCTCGGTCACCACCAGTATGCTCCCCCTGGTACATACTAGACCGGCCACTGTAAATAGTTCCTCAGAGTTTATACTGCCACGTGGTTCAAGACAACTTCCGATGCTGGTATCTCCCTTACCCATTGGCTACATCCAAATTGACTACCCAGACAATGCACATTTTGACCATCATTATCGCCACCATAATGGCAATCACTGGAACTGTGTAACATTCTGTGATGAAAAAAATCATCCTCACCATTTTCCTGTAGTGGAGGAATAGTAATGGTTTCCAGTGAAGGTGGAACTTTTACCACCTCGTGGTTCCCAAGAACGTGTTTCATAAATACCTTTGTTGATGAATTGTAGATTCATCGTCTTCCAATGGAGGAACTGTAACTTCCTTCTATGTTGCTGAACTTGAATATTCCTTAACACCCATGCAAGTGCTTCCTTCACCGGCCTCGCAGAAGTATCAAAGATCCCTGGTTAGCCCCAGAAATTATCCTGACACATCTCCCGAGGAGCCATCGAAGATTTTTGGTCCATGTAGTAATAATCTGTGACCTCACCGCTCATGTTGAAGACCATACATCTGGAATAGTAGATCCTTAAGTTGTTTTCTGCTGTCACCACTTACGAATTCTCTTAAGTCATTTTGTGTCCTTGTTTCGTCATGAACTAAATTTAACTGACACCCTAACAAATCTATGCAAGCCTATGAATTTTAGAAAGAAAACTGTACTTTCTCACATATCTGTTATGAACTAACACACCCAATCCTCATAATTAATTACTAAAAACTGAAATTCCTCATCAAAATAAACAGTCTCTGTCCACTGACCCTTTTAAGAAATGCATAGATAGAATTATACATGTTTTAGTTTTTCCCATCACTCATAGATGGTACCCCTTGAACGCTTCTGGTTGCGACTGAAACCCGATACGTAAATCTTAACTTTTTATTTAATGCCTTTCTTATATTGATTATTATTTCGTAAACTGTATTTTTTAATAATTATCCCTTTTATCTCATATGCATAATTTCGAATACGACGCTATTACTAATATTCTATTTCCCTCGTTCCTACTACTCTATTCTCCTTGCCCTCGCTACTTTACCCTCCTTGGCGACTCGTGAAGCTTTCTTCGCCGCCTCTTGATGACATTTTATTTAGACAATTAGCTTCTTCTGCTTCTGCTTCATCAAGCAACACCAGACAGAGGCAGTGCCCCATTCCCCCTACCGACGTTGGTGTCTTAACTGATGCAAGCCTGCATCTCATTTGTTGCAAGTTGGACACTTGGATGACATTCGAGACAGCTGCTTCAAATCACCGTAAGGGCTGTACGGACTCGCGTGAATGTTTACAGCAGTTGGTGACCGTCATAATGAAACACTAAAACTATTCTCGTCGCCACAAACATACGCTAGTTTACAGCAGTATCCCAACTACGTATCCACATCAGTTATCCGGAAAACTTCTGTGATGTCAACTACGCCCGAAAAATGCATTCAAATTAAGTATTGCGTACTGCTACAGCAAATCAGTATCTTAATATTTCTTTTGTAATTATATTGCTACTTTACTTCTATTTTTGATTTATGCCTATTAATGGTTATACTCATCTCTGCTGAAAGTGAAGGTAATTGGTGGTTATTATATCAGAAAAGCCACTACACACTTCGGAACCACCGTTTCCTTTACACTAACTGATAACTCAACAATTAGTCTATTATCTGATAAGTGCACCAACAAAACCTGTGATGTTTATACAACTAATCTCCAACAAATATAAAGTTAGACCCTAATTTATGTTATGTATCCCAAAATAATTTCTACAACATCTCTAAAGATAATACTTCACCCAGAAAAAACCTTAGTTGAAAAAAAAAACACTAACGCCACTTAATCACAGTTACAGATTTCCCCTAATAAAAAATAATTCAAACTCTTTCACCACATTAACAAATGTAATTTGTATCATATACAAAAAATTACTGCCACATACAAATCAGCAGGAATCCAAGAATAACTCCTTAAGATTCCACACAATGGAACATCATCATCTAAAATACCAGGAAGAAGAAAATCCCTATGAGTATCCAACTCTAGAGGAAAACATCAACAATAGTCCCATTTTGGACGCCTCTCAACGTCGTCAGCACCAAACGACCTGTTTATTCCCAAAATTGGCAAACGACCACATTCCTCTGACTAACTAATCTCATCAACCCCAGTCACCATTAACCTCAAAATAAATCATCACCAAAACCATAAAACTTCATTAATCCTTACTAATGCCACAAAACCTTATTAATTCTCACTAATGCCACAAAACCTCATTAACCCTTAAACGCCTATTGGACGTATTAAACGTCGAAAAAAATTGTCTGTCGGGTGCTTAATTGATGTATGATACGTCGACGCCAAATAGTTTTTTTTAAAGATTCGCGGAAAAATAGTTATAGGCCTACTAGCCGAAAACATTTGAATCACGCGCCTTGAGGGATGCTGGGAGTTCACGAATCAAGCTGTTGTTTTGTTTACAAGCGTTACACACACACACACACACACACACACACACACACAACACACATATATACTAATATATAATTGATAATATATATATAATATATATCCATATATATAATTGATATCATGGTATATATAATATAAATGATTATATATATATGTGTGTGTGTGTGTGTGTGTGTGTGTTAAGCAGAAGTCTAAGATTAGTTATGTAGGAAATATATTAGCTAGGAAACTCTACTAGTAGAGTTTTTGGTAGATGAAGGCGAAAGAGAAGTAGAAGAGAAACGCAAACCGGGATGTTTGCGTTACAACACCCGTAAAACGCAGAAAGAAACATAACAAAAATTGATGATGCAAGCTGTTAGACGTAAACTTTGCCCTAGAGCAACGAATAACAAGTGGGTGGAACAGACTGCCCACATTACGCCCTGATTTGTTATATGTCATCACCGGATGTAGTAGGCATGAAAGATTACCCAATTATGAAGAATTAGGGTGGTCTCCAGTAGAAGACGAGGAAGAGCCAAAAATCAGAAATAGGTCCAGAGTTCAGTTGGAACAAAAGAAAAGCTCAGTTAACTACTCACTTCTGGACGCATAACTTGTGTCGGTTTATACTCCCTTTACCCTGTGTCTTTTGTGTGTGATAGGAAAGTGAAATTGTGTGTGTTACAATAATAATTAAGAACTAAAACGTGGTGTTTAACTTGCCCAGAATTCTGAAGGAAATTGAACTCATATAATTTCTCTATATAACCAGCCTCCTGAGATCAAATGAGAAGTCCAGAAGAAAAGAGAAGTATTCGAAATATATAACCACAAGTTCCTAAGAGAGATAGAAACTCAACGTCGTATAAAAAAAAAGGGTACCCCTATATAACACATAACAAATACAAACCAAAACTAAAGAAGAGAAGAACACTTCACAACATAAAATGGTGGGAGTGGAAATGGGATTCTCAGTGAAAAACACCAACACGTATAGTGACTAAACACCCATACACACACCGACGCATTGGAGATATAAAAGGCAGAGAAAATATAATAAGTACCGACAGACATATTAATTGAGTTATCGCTGAAAAGCGGAGCACATAGAGATTAGTGCTATAACGACGGAACCAACAAACAACGAAAATTCGAAGGCACAAACATTCTACAATTGTAGAAAAGAATTACCGTGTTCAATAACTCGAAGGACGAAGAAAAGGGAAATTCGTCGAAGCATAGAAAAATATTTCTTCTAGACTGGCCACCCGCCTAGACTCAACAACTTCATAACAGAAAAGAGGGCGAATGAAAATAAGTGGAAGTAACCTACTTCGCCGCTGCGGCGAAATGCAGTGAGAAGCTACGAAGATAAGTGGACGTCCGTAATGCTGTAGTCGTTGCAGAATTCCGCATCTCAAGCTAACTCGACAGTTCACAATAAGCGGAAAAACAGGAACTTAAAATTCAGCACAGCGGAGCTTCATAACAAATCATTGACTGAATTCTTCAATCAACATAAGAGCAATAACCATCGTTACGGCAGAGATAGCACCTAATTCTCCAACAGCGCCAACCATCATCACGAAAGAGAACGGCGGTCGTCAGTGGAAAAATTCACCGGGCAGCGCGAAAGTGTTCGACGCAACCAGAAACCGAAGAAAGAAAAATAAGCTTCAAGTATCATAAAAGAATAACGTCTGATGATAATTTAAAACATATAAAAAAAAATTCTCTCACACCGCACTGCATAATGATAATAGTAATATTTTTGTAAAGATAGTTTTATCATAAGCATCTTTTGTGATCTTTTTTGCCGTAATTTTATAAGAGAAAATATAATTTTTTTTCTTCCTTTGTTGTTGTTTGATGAACCTAGAAGAAATAGGCAAGCAAACCTACTCAAGATATAAACATATGAACCAACATACTTAATGAGGTTAGCCACGTAAACCTTGTCGTCTCGTGAGTTAAAATGGTTCCCAAAGAAGGGATTGTTGATGTTCTAGATACATTGTGCTTATGTAAGGTGTTCACACACTTGGATTTCGGACGGTCTTTCCTGCATGACCTCCTTGGCCTATGGTCTGATTCATTTATATAAATGTGTGTATATATATATATATATATATATATATATAATATATATATATATATATATCTATATATATGTTCTAGATATATATATATATATATATATATATATATATATATATATATATCTATATATATGTTCTAGATGTATAGAATATATATATATATATTATATATATATATATATATATGTATATATCTATATTATATATATATATATATATATATATATATATATATTACTATTATCTTTCTGTAGAGTGAAAATCTTGTAGTAGTCAGTTTGTATATTTAAGCTTTCTTTTGACTATGTTGTACTCAGTAAAATCAGTTTGCCTCAGTAAGGGTCCGAACAGACCGGAAGTACTTGGCTATCTCGCTTTTTCCTTTTTTTTCCTTCGTGGCAAAAAACCTTTATTTATACATAGCATCACGTTTTATATACTATCGTGATCAAGTTATTCATATATATATATATATATATATATATATATATATATATATATATGTATATATATATATATATATATATATATATATATATATATATATATATATAATATATATATATGTTATGTATATATATATATATATATATATATAATATATATATATATATATATATGAATAACTTGATCACGAAGTATATAAAACGTGATGCTATGTATAAATAAAGGTTTTTTGCCACGAAGGAAAAAATGAAAAAGCGAGATAGGCAAGTACTTTCGGTCCTGTTCGGACCCTTTACTGAGGCAAACTGATTTTACAGAGAACAACATAGTCAAAAGAAAGCTTAATATACAAACTGACACTACAAGATTAGCAAGCAATAAGGGCGATTTTCACTCTACAGAAAGGAGGAGCCGCCTGAGGGTAGCCACACCTTGAAAGATACAAGCAGTAAACAGGTGATTATCCCAGAAAACAGTACATTTTGAAAAGACACGGAAGCATATACAATTTAATATCATGAATTTTTACACAAATTTTCCCCCCCAAAAATTATTATTAATGAAAAGACGAAAGAAAATATAAATATATATGTTACGGTCATTTTGAGGAATTGGTCATTTTGCAAACTGCCCCGGTCCATTTTTGGAAATGAACCAAAATATCTCAGTTAATGCAAAAGGCCCAAATAATTGTGGTCATTTTGGAAAATGACCAGAAGTTTTGGTCATTTTGCAAAATGACTATTAGTATCGTTGGTCATTTTGTAAAGTTACCCCAATAGCTGCTGGTCATTATGCAAAAATAACAAATAGTAACTTAAAATTGATTAGGAAAAGTCTAAGTATTAATAAAGGTGTGTTTTTTTTTATTCAACATAAAAAAAACTTACATTACACATTACAAGTATATTAGAATATTGAAAGAACTAAAACTGAACTTGAAACACGCTCGAATTAGTATCCTAAGCAGATACAAATATTTCGAAGTGTGTGTGCAAGTGTATGTTTGTCTGAACAGACAGTTAGTTCCTACTTAGGTTCGGCCGAGGACGGAAATATTCGTGCTCCTCTCATCACTTATTTGTTCCAAGTATATTGTACACTGAAAAGCTTCACAATGGAAAGTAAGAAAAGTCTTTTCCAAACAAAACTTCTAGAGTCTGAAGAAAACAAAGCTACAAAGAGTTCAAGTTTATTTCCCCGGGAAGAATACGAACGAGTAATTAGTCGCCTGAATGAACTTAAACAATCTAATCCTACGAAGACTAAGCAGGATTATCGTTTGTTACAAAAATATGAAATACTGGAGGTCACAATTGAGGGGTACCACCGTGCAAAAGTTTTGCAGAAAGAAATTACAAACTCAGCTGCGATTCGTTTTTGCTGAAGATGTGTTTGTAGTACTTCTAGCTATTCATCGCATAATGGCCACGGAGGAAGAACTAGTATGTGCAAGGCAACCAAAGAAAAATATTCAAACATTTCACGTGATCAGATAACGCTGTTCTTGCAGTATTGTGTCAGCTAAAGAAAAGTAGTGTGCGGAAGTGTGTGGTTGTCAAGCCAATTGTCTCGAACAGCATGAATTCTCGAGCTCAGGTTAGTAACGAAACAAACAAACATAATTATTATTCACTAAGTTATTGTAGGCATTTCCTAGCCTTCCAATCTAACCTTAATGTAATAAATTATATGCATGACCCTACTACTACTACTACTACTACTACTACTACTCTACTACTACTACTCAATAATAACTAATAATAATAATAATAATAATAATAATAATAATAATAATAATAATAATTAATAATTCTGCTGACAATAATAATTATGAAGATGTAATTGCATTACTTATAAATTTGTTTGGTCTTGTACTGTGTCCTTGCAGTTGACTTGATTGATATGCAGAGTCAACCAGAATGGGTAAGTACCGTTTTCATTTTCAATAACCAGGATCACTTGACCAAGATGATATGCCTTCGAGCCCTACAGACTAAGACTGCCGAGGAGGTAGCTTTTCACCTGGTTGACATTTTCTGTGATAAAGGAGCCCTCATATTCTTCAATCTGACAATGGGAGAGAATTTTCAAATAAGGTAATCAAGGAAGTTCTGGCTATGCGGCCAGAATGTAGCTTAGCTTTCATGGGAAACCAAGATATTCTCAATCACAGGGTTCCGTGGAACGAGCAAACAAAGATGTTGAAGCAATACTCGCTTGCTGGATGAAAGATAACAACATTACACAATGGTCAAATGGACTGCGCTTTGTTCAGTGGCAGAAAAACACGCGCTTCCATTCTGGAATTGGCAGGACACCTTATGAAGCCATGTACGGAGAAAAGGCTCATCTTGGTATTTCTGCTGTCAACATACCAGAAGAAATAGTGGAAGGCATGGAGACAGAGGAGCAGCTTGCAGAAGCACTTTGTTTAGTTAATGAAGAAGATCAAAATGTAGAACAGGGGAGAAGTGCTGAAAGTTGTGCCATAAATTGCAACTCGTGTGGTCAAAACATTCCATGTCATCCTTCTGATCAGTGTTGTTCAACTGTAAATGACAATGTTGATGATCCTGTGCTCTGTTGCCTATGCAATTGAAATCGTAGCATTCAGGTTGAACGAAGGGAATCGAAAATACAACAAGAGAAGCAAGCTAAAAAAAATAAAGGATAAATCAGTACAGCGTTTCAAGCCAGCCCTTGCAGGGGACACTGTCATGGTTCCTATTCCACTTGTTGACCGTGGACGAGCGGAGTTTGCGAATGCAAAGGCAATTATAACTGACACAATGGATGGCGGAACTTTACAAACTAGGGACAAAACATGTTTACTTAAACAGGTGTACAGTCGGAATCAGTTCACTTTATGTGCTGAAAAATTATGTCACTCGAAGAGGTAATAAAGGATCGCGAAGTCAGTGTGCGAGAGGTAGCTATTGCAGACTCGATGGGACATGGCCTGGGGATCAGTAAGTGTAGCTGCACCCAGTCATGTCGGAGCAGACGCTGTAAATGCTTCAAAAACGAAGTATTGTGCAACAGCAGATGTAAATGCAGCAACTCTTGTTCAAACAAGTCAGATAATGCTAATTTTGATAATTGTTGAAATAATTTTCAAGTTCAGTTTTAGTTCTTTCAATATTCTAATATACTTGTAATGTGTAATGTAAGTTTTTATTGTTGAATAAATGACCAGCAGCTATTGGGGTAACTTTACAAAATGACCAACGATACTAATAGTCATTTTGCAAAATGACCAAAACTTCTGGTTATTTTTCAATATTCTAATATACTTGTAATGTGTAATGTAAGTTTTTAATGTTGAATAAAAAAAACACACACCTTTATTAATACTTAGAGACTTTTCCAAGAAGAAGATCCTAATCAATTTTAAGTTACTATTTGTTTATTTTTGCATAATGACCAGCAGCTATTGGGGTAACTTTACAAAATGACCAACGATACTAATAGTCATTTTGCAAAATGACCAAACTTCTGATCATTTTCCAAAATGACCATAATCATTTGGGCCTTTTGCATACTGACAGATATTTTAGTCATTTTCCAAAATGACTGGGCAGTTTGCAAAATGACCAATTCCTCAAAATGACCGTAACATATATATATCGAGCAAGAGAAAGAGGGAGAGAAAATATCGAACCAGAGAGAGAGAGAGAGACAGAGACAGAGAGAGAGAGAGAGAAAGAAATAATAACTATATACATGTGGGACTAATTTATTAGTTGTTCATTTATTTTAAGGTCCTTCATAAACATCTTACAAATATATGGGTCCAAATGGTACATTCCCAGACTTAGATTTAGGTTGTTTTTATTAGTGATTTGTATAATTGCCGATTCCAGTAAATTTCTTGAAACATAATCATTAGATCTAGCAATTACCGAGGTATCACCCCAATTAATACGATGAGATTTTTCACTCAGATGGATAAACAGTGCATATGAAGTCTGGGCTGTTCTAACTGAATACATATACTGCTTAATACATACACATAAATATTTACTTGACTGACCAACGTAAAACGATGGGCAATCCTCACAAGGAATTTTGTAAATGATGTTGTTATTTGTTACGGGACTATTCTTAATTAGCATATCTTTAATGGTATTGTTATAAGAGAACACTACATTAACATTAAACGATTTAAATATTGATTTCATGGTTTCAAAGACACGAAAATAAGGTAAGCTAAGTACATTTTTAGGCATTTCTTTTTCATTAATAGCAATACTGTAAAACTTTTTGTGGGCTTTTTGATAACATAAATCAATTAAATGAGGTGGGTAGCAGAGATCGTTTCCTATCTTTTTTATGTATTCTATTTCTTGGTCCAGATATTGTGGACTCGTGATACACAAAGTTATGTACTTATGATAGCAGATTTATTTTTAATGGAGAATATTACCAACATATATTTGGTATGGCCATGGGTAACCCTTTATCACCTCTCCTTTCAAACTTATATATGGATTTTTTTTTAGAGACAACACCACCCGAATATCACACTTATCCCCTTAAAATGGTACCGATATGTCGATGATATCTTAGTAGTCTTACCTGGTGGTATCGATGTAAATGATTTATTGTCTAAATTGAATAATTTAGTGCCATCCATAAAATTCAATGTTGAAATTGAAAATAACAATGTCATCCCTTTCCTAGATGTATTAATACATAGAGAATCTTTCCAATGCAAATTCAGTAATTATAGAAAACCCACAAATAATTTAACATATGTACATTTTTATTTTGGCCACCATCTTTATATTAAAATTTCAATTTTTTCTTCTATGTTCCTACGCGCTTTGCGTATCACGAGTCCACAATATCTGGACCAAGAAATAGAATACATAAAAAAGATAGGAAACGATCTCTGTCTGCCACCACCTCATTTAATTGATTTATGTTATTAAAAACCCCACAAAAGTTTTATAGTGTTGCTATTAATGAAAAAGAAATGCCTAAAAATGTACTTAGCTTACCTTATTTTCGTGTCTTTGAAACCATGAAATCAATATTTAAATCGTTTAATGTTAATGTAGTGTTCTCTTATAACAATACCATTAAAGATATGCTAATTAAGAATAGTCCCGTAACAAATAACAACATCATTTACAAAATTCCATGTAAGGATTGCCCATCGTTTTACGTTGGTCAGTCAAGTAAATATTTATGTGTATGTATTAAGCAGTATATGTATTCAGTTAGAACAGCCCAGACTTCATATGCACTGTTTATCCATCTGAGTGAAAAATCTCATCGTATTAATTGGGGTGATACCTCGGTAATTGCTAGATCTAATGATTATGTTTCAAGAAATTTACTGGAATCGGCAATTATACAATTTACTAATAAAAACAACCTAAATCTTAGTCTGGGAATGTACCATTTGGACCCATATATTTGTAAGATGTTTATGAAGGACCTTAAAATAAATGAACAACTAATAAATTAGTCCCACATGTATAGTTATTATTTCTCTCTCTCTCTCTCTCTCTCTCTCTCTCCTCTCTCTCTCTCTCTGGTTCGATATTTTCTCTCCCTCTTTCTCTTGCTCGATATATATATATATATATATATATATATATATATATATATATATATATATATATGTATATTTTCTTTCGTCTTTTCATTAATAAAAATGCATGATATTAAATTGTATATGCTCCCATGTTTTTTCAAAATGTACTATTTTCTGGGAGAATCACTTGTTTACTGTGTGTATCCTTCAAGGTGTGGCTACCCTCAGGCGGCTCCTCCTTTCTGTAGAGTGAAAATCTTGTAGTGTCAGTTTGTATATTAAGCTTTCTTTTGACTATGTTGGTCTCCGTAAAATATATATATATATATATATATATATATATATATATATATATATATATATATATATATATATATGTGTGTGTGTGTGTGTGTGTGTGTGTGTGTGTGTGTGTGTGTGTCTGTGTGACAGATCAATATTATGTTAGAGCACTTGAAGATATCTATACCGGTAGTACAGCAATCCTAAAACTACATAAAGACAGTGTAAAATTTCCGATTGCGGAAGGAGTTGGACAGGGAGTCCCCATCTCCTAAATTATTCACAACGTGCCTAGAAGAAGTTTTTAAGAATTTAGGTTAGGAAAATGTAGGATTTAACATCAATGGGGAATAATTTAACAACTCAAGATTTGCCAATGACATAGTTCTACTCGGTGAATCAGGAGAGGAATTACAAAAGATGATAGAAGATTTGAATAGGGAATTTTGCATTGGTTTTACAGGAAAATCACTTCCCCAGAGATTAATACAACATAAACTGTCAGTTAGGTATGGACAACAGAAGCCAGCTATTTTCAACCATAAAAATGAACATAACCACAGAATAAACTGGAATTTGTCACATATAATTTATAGCAGCAATTGTCGGTACAAGAGTCAGATAATAGAATCGGCCTTGTTCAAACAGAGACAGGTAATGAACATCTCAAAGGGCGCATGGGATTCAGATGTCTTTGGTAAAGTTTTCATCTAACTAACACTTAAGAGCAGTCTCTGAAATATAGAATTTTCTCTCTATATTTTGGCGGTTTTATGGGCTTCTATTATTATTATATTAATTATTATTACTATTATAATATATATATATATATAATATATATATATATATATATATATATATACTTATATATATATATAATATATTATATTATACAGAAATAGCTGCATTTTGTACAATGTGTTAAAGCAAGAAACACCTTTTTTTATATTACCTGTTGTAAATGGAAGCCCTTTTTTGAACTGTATTTGTATGAAAGAAAAAAAGGTGCCTCAAAGAGTACAGAAATTTTTATCTGACCAGCGCACTGAAAGGAAAATGGTGATAAGTGCAGTTGATAAAGTAGTCTCAAAACGACACCAACTCGCTTCTGAGAGGATAACCAGACTAGACCTTTTTTATGCAGCACAGCAGAACACAATGAAAACATGATGCTAATTTACCATACGATTCATCATCGTCCCCAGAATGTAAGACAAATGATGAAAGAGACCCCGAATTCTCCAATCCTAAGTCCCTAAAAAGAAGGAAAGCAACTAGAACCTCTCCCTCTTCACGGAAACTCTTGCATTTTCTTTCCTTAGCATCAGCCTGTGATCTTGCTGCTGCCATTATTTCTAGTTCTGTGCTACAAGACATAGCAAGTCCTTCTTTTATAAAAGATTGCTCCGGACTTCGAAGAGAAAGACATCAACAACGAGTGTCTCTACAAACACAACTTGGCTCTAAAAGTCACAGATCGGCATCAAGAAAAGATAGGAGGCAAGAGTTATCGAAAGATGAACCAAGAAGTACATATATCTATAGTAAAAGAACCTGGATCAAAATACCTAGGGCATATAACAGTTCACTCAAGATCTGCAAGAGTATTATCTGATGGTATCACACTCTTTCTTGATACTAACCAAATTCAACACACAGATATTATAGCTTTAGGTTGTGATGGTACCACTGTTAATACAAGGCCAAAAGGAAGTGTTATTAGACTTTTAGAAATAAAACTAAACAAGCCATTGCATTGTGGTTTACAGTTAAAGTTAGTTCCTTATCAGAATATGGAGCCCAAAATCTGTTTAAAACCATTAAATTTTAAAAATAATTGGATGCTAAGGTAAAAGAAATTATTCATCCTGTATATTCAGCGCAATGACTTTTATGCACATCCTGAAAATATATAATTGGCATGATTAATGATGAACGACGCCACATTCGAGAATTTTCTTGAAGGCACATTGAAAAGGAATGAGACCAATACAAAGGTAAATCTCTAAGGATTTTCAAGATTCCTAAAATGATTATGCGAAGCAGCTGATTAAACTACAATGATTTCCTGGCAAGATACGGGAGTTACAGAACCACCGCTAACCAACAAGCTCACAGACAAAGAAATAAAAGATTTGATAGTCTAAGCAGATGATAGCCTTTGCACATTTACCTTGTCATACTCAGGCTGTGGAAAGATGTGTGAAGTTAGTTACTGAAGCTTCATACTGAGTAAAAGCACAGTAAAAGCAATTCAAAAATGTTTGTTTATGGTCACCTGATTATGCACTGGAATCAGTAAATTTATTCAACTTGTCAATGGAAGAAAAATATAGATATTTCTGTCATTAGAAATCGTAAATATTCTCCATGATGGTCAACAAAGCATAGTTATAAAAAAGAAAAATTAGGAATATTTCGGTTTTTTTCAATATCTTCATATTAACTTAGGCATCTGATAATTTACATACGTCTTTTGATAGGACATACCATTTTTTTTCGCTATTGGACATCATATTTCGAAAAAAAGTGGAAAGCCTCTATTTTGCACTCCACCCTACTGAAGACGTTGATGGGCATTTAAGGGTGTTCGAGTCACTTAGGTATTAAACCATTTATCACTTATAATTCCCTTTCGTTGATATTCTCAAAGCAGAGTGAATTGGATATTAATGACATCAGTAGCTGAATGTTTGTATGTATGTATGTATGTTGTATGTGTGTATATATATATATATATATATATATATATATATATATATATATATATATATATATACATACATACATACATACATACATACATACATACATATATATATATATATATAGGTATATATACTATATATATATATATATAGTATATATATATATATATATATGTGTGTGTGTGTGTGTGTGTGTGTGTGTGTGTGTGTGTGTGTGTGTGCACAAAAATAACATAAGAAGGTGAGTAAAAACCGGACTTTCATTAAGTACATTTGTAGTTTATTCTACATTTTCAAGTTCACGGTGAATATAAGAGAAATCTACACTTTGTTCAAGGGTTCAATGGACTTTTGTCATCAATAAGATTGGAATGTGCAACATCACAGTTGTGAGTGTTATGGATAAGCTTTAATATATACTTTGGGTCATTGGAAGGAAAAGCAAAACACTGTTGGACATCAGAGACGAGAGTGGGGGTGTTCATTTGACCCAGCTGCTGTCATGTCAACAAACGAAAAAAGCAGTAGTATATGTCCGTGTGTGCATCAAACAGGGTGTGTTCATGGAAGGTTCTAGAACCGAGAGAAGACTAGTGTGCGTGCTTACGTACGCCCAACAGGGCGCTTGAAAACGAATATTCCGATAGTGATGGGAAAATGGGGCATTAGACCACAGACTCTTTTAGTGATTACCAGTGAGGAAAGCCTGAAAGGAGACGCACAGACAATCCATCAAGAATGTAAATAGTGAAAAAGAACTTTGAAAAATCTTTGAACTTTTACAGATACTCTAAAGGGAGCTGGAGTGCAGTGAAACGCTTTTGGTATTTTTATTAGATACTTATCAATTTTTAAATTTAATTTCTGATAAATGTGATTTCTTTTACAGATAGATGCGAGTTGTCACCACAGAATAGGAGTTCTCTAATTGACGATTTTGTTTGGGAAAATACTGATGGGGTTTTTGACATGAGAAAGTGTGTGTTTGACATTGTATTAATCAAGATGAATATTCGAGGAGTAATTGTGCTTTATGATTTTGGAATTTTTAATTCATTTTCCTTCTTTTTCGTGCTGGTTCTTTTGAGGAAATAAAGAGTCTGTTTTTGTATCTCCGAGTTTAGTTTTTAGCCTAGATCTAATAACTTGATTTATTGCAGAGATGACGGTTTGTGATGGACTCTTCGAGGTAGGTTACATTACCAGTTAGTGATTTCTGTCCTTTTTATCAAACAGGGTCAAAGAGACCCCTGTAACATATACAAAAACATAAGGGGACTGGTTTCGGTTTGTTAATCTGGTCAGTGTGTTCTTTAAGCAAAGGAGACAAGGAAAGACGATTTAGGTAAAATCCAGGATGGAGATTTACATTCATTTTTGATGTTGCTTCGTTGACCCTGCAGATTATTGAGGAATTATTCCAGTTAATAGCATGTCTGTCTTAAGCCAATGAACCCCAATGCCATTATTTGTTAAGCCCCTTGAAATGACATATTTGTGTCGAGTGCATCTCACTTTTAGTCCTTTCGATGTTTGAAGAATATTGTATTTAAATGCTAAGTAAATATCAGCAGTTTTTAAAATGAGTACAGCAGGAATGAAATTAGGATGAAATAGTATACAGAGAATATTCTTAAGTTCTTTGTTAACACTGGTTGAATTTTAATGGGTTTTTTTTTCTTTATTTTTACAAAGTCCTAAAAAATTTGAAAGGTAACATAATGAATCTACTATTTTATCAATAATTTTAAACTCATCTTCCAGCAATTCAGGATTACAATTCTAAGAGCTCTAAGATACATACTGGAAAAAGATAACACCTCAATTCATTTATCATGGTTAGAGTAAAAATGATTATATGACAACTTATTCGTGGGTTTCCTATACAAAATTATTAATTGCATGCAAGAAATCAGGAATATTAACATTTTAATTTGCAATACAAAAACAATCATATACATATCTAACCCAAAGTACCTTAGAAAATAAATGTCTTGGAATAAGTCTAGACTCAAAGAACCCCAAGCAAATATTAGACAAAAAAGATGAAAAAGGGTTCCCATAGCCATACCAAATATTTGTTCATAAAAATTACCATTGAATGTTAATCTACAATTTGTTTTATACAAAAGGAATATCAGATTAATAATGGCAGTGGTAGGTAATTGTAGATTATACAAGCCTAAATGGTTGAGATAAATACTGAAGTAAGTCATAAATAGGATCCTTAGTAAATAAAGATGTCACATCAAAGCTGATTAATTTGTCATCATTTGGTAATTCAATATGGGAAAGTCTAGCATAAAAATGAGCAGAGTTTTGTAAATGGAATTTGAAATACAACCCAGGATAGGTGATAGTAATTTAACTAGATATTTAGAAAACTTATGCCTTATAGAACAGACTGAACTGACAATGGGGCGAAGAGGAAAATATCTTTTAAGGCTCTCTATTAATCTGTACATGTAAGGTAAAGATGGGCCAATCGCCGTCACTTTCTTTTGTTACTGAACTGAATTCCTTTAGTATAGTTTATATTTTAGAATTGGAACTTTTTATATCAGCTAGTGGGTCTTTCCACATGGTTTTGTAAGTACTAGAATCAGATAATAAGTTCTCCATTTTTTCTGGCAGATTTCTTTTTAACTTTCAACAGACATTGGAAAAAAATAGTATTCGGCTTCGACGGAAATTCCTTTAAAAGTGTCTGCAGAAGCAAGTGATCCCAAAGTAATTATTACCTAAACGATTACAAGTGAATTTCCTTTTAATGATTTGTGTGTAATCTCCCTGAAGAAACACATAAAAAAGACAAGAAGACTCTAATTTAATATTTCCAAGAAACTGAAAATGGGTAGAGTTAATATTATGAATGGGATTCCCCCGGATTGGAAAACAGTGCTACTGAACAAAGTTTATTGTAGCCTTAGATTCTAGTTAAACAAACTAGTTCATCACCTGGATCATAAATTAAAAAGCCTCATTGAGATAAGTGATTGGAATAACAAACATAAAGATGATTGTGTAATAAATCTTTCAAACAAAGACCAGAAACAGAATCTTAAATGTGGTTTAGGCTATGGTTTATCATAATCTATTAGTGATGACATTTCGTGCACAAACATCATCTCAGCGATATCCAAACTGGAAAAGAAAATCACAACTGTATCACCTTCTATCAATTTAATTAAGGGTCTTTTCTTCGGCTTACTTCAAAGGCCTAATAATATAGTGAATTTCCCAAAAAGGTTCATTATTGCAATTCATGAAACGAAAAAAGATAAAATTTTACATATTACTAAAGCTGACAGATACAATTATTTTTTATTGATGGATAAAATTAGCTATGTTGAAAAAACTACGGAAAGACCCATTAGCTGATGTCATAAAAAAAGTTTCAATTCTAAAAAAGAAACAAATATAAATAAATAAGAGAGAAATACTAAAGGAATTCAGTTCAGTAAAAGAGAAAGTGACAACGATTAGCCCATCTTTACCTTACATGTACGGATTAATCAAGACCTATAAAAGAGATTTTCCTATTCGGCCCATTATCAGTTCAACTGGTTCCATTACTTATAAACTTTCTAAATATCTAGTTATATTACTATCCCCTATCCTGAGTACTATTTCAAATTCCCATTTACAAAACTCTGTTGATTTCTTATCAAGTTATCCTCGTAGCTACATTTTAAAGAGGCTATTGTTTTCATTCATCATCATTTCAGAGTTCACATAACTTCAAATTGTCGCAGTGTTTGTTTCTTTTCAAGTTATTTATAAAATTTTGCGTTCGTGCTATCTGCAGCCGCCCATAATTCTGTCCTGAAATTATTATAGGGCTCTCCTTTTGTATCTGTTCTCAGAGTAAAAGGTTTTCCCGTTCTCTATTTTTTTTATTGTAGATATTTCACTTTTGTTATTTTACACCCGCATTAACTTGGTTATATTTTCTTCCCTTTTATTGGGGAGAAAATATAACCCCTTTTAATTTGGTTATATTTTCTCCCCTTTTATTGACAGCCTTCGGAATTTCCTCTTTATTTCCGCTTTGCTTGAATCCTGGATTCATCTATATGGATACCAGTACGTCTCCTCATTAGGTCTTTTATTTATTTTTTTTATATTCCTATTCTCAGTTCCTTTAGTCTCTGACGCCAGTTTGCCATCCAACCGGCTTTTGCATAAAACAATTGAATACAACGGCTCATATTTCAATATAGCAATTAACGATCGTTTTAATTGTTTGCTTCACAATAACACTAATGAAATGCAATATCTGTTGGCGATTTTTTTTAAATGCTCTTGCTATGATAAAGCGAAGGGGACTAAACCTGGCGAGGTATAAAGCAAAATAGTTTCAAACTTCATCTTATATGCTGTTTTTTATTGTAAATTCTGGGTCACTTGAGGACAGAAAAATGTAATGTTGTAGTCCCAGCACTCTTAATCATGTAAAACATTTTTATCATTATTCTATCAGAATATATCGGGAGACTATGTAGGGTATCTTAGTGTCTTCCCAAGATATTAAAAAACTGATTATGCTTTTAAAACATTTTATTTCTGAAATAAGTTCATCATTGGAATGCAATGTATTACCTATTTTTTTACACCTTTTTAACGTATACTAAAGATATCTCGTTTAAAGGAAAGAACTTTTCCGTTAGTACAGGGAAAAGACCAAAATTCAGTCAGATTATGAATGATCATAAAAGCATGAAATATAGGCTGATCACTTCACTTTCCAAAGTATAAAAAACATTATACTTTCACAAAAAATATTAATGAATATCATTAGACGTTTCTGAAGAAAGCGAGTAAAAGCCAGTATAGGCAAATTATTAGGAGCGACATACCTTTAATATCGTTGAATTTTTACTTTCTTGTTCAAAACTGATATAATTTAAGAAATTATGGGCGTTCAGGTCCGTGTAGTAGCGCCTTGCACATAATAAAACTGTTAGAAATCAATTTTTGCCAGTATATGTATATTTTATTAATATTTTACAGTTACCGAAATACTGCTGCTCTTTTCACGACTTACATCAAATGTTAAAACAGTTCGAAGTACTGAAAAAGAAAAGGTATTAGTGAAATTTTTGAATGACTCTCACCTCTGTGTCCATTTTGTGCAGTCCCCGCCGTTTCACATCCCTTCTCTCCGGGAATCAATCTTAATTAAACCGCAATTCCCTAAAAATTCCATCGGTATCTTTCACCAAGGATTTAACACAATGTGCGCATGTACAAACTTTCCTCATAAGACACTCCCCTTTAGATGACGTCACTGACATATAAAGTCTTATAATATAAAAAGCTTACTTAGGCACCCGCAAACGATTTTACAAAACTTCATATCAAATATCATTAAAATTTTCTTCGCACGAAATAAGCATTACGTGATATCATTATACATGCAAGCAAAATTTAAGTTTAGTATCCCTTAAGATGTGGTTTCGTCTTTTACCATTAGTTACCTAAGCAAAACTTGAAAAGAAGAAAGTTCCAAAATGAAAGTTCACTTACTTCAAGATGGAAGAAAATAGTAAATGTCTTTCAAGGAATAACCGTCCAACTTCTTTATGAATATTGAAAGTTAGAGAAAATTATACCATTAATATATATATATATATATATATATATATATATATATATATATATATGTACAGTAAGAACACGTACCTAGGGATTACGCGTAATCCCTGAATATTTCAGTGAATACGCGTAATCACTGTTTGCGCGCTCAACCGACCCCTGACTGGGGATGGCGAGGCTTACCATGCACAAGTGTTAGTTTTGGCCAAACTTCCTTCAGCTCTGTAATGACTTGTGAAGTGAACTCGGATCCGTTATCGCTTTGGAGAATAACGGGGGCACCAAAGAGAAGAATAATGTCCAGTAGATGAAAAGCGACCTCTGCAGCTCTTTTAGACGTCAAGGCTCGAAGGATGCAAAACTTCGTCAGGTGATCCTGGTACACCATGATCCATTTCTTGTTGGATCCACTGGGCATGCTTTGTATGTCAATTAGTTCCACCTGACCCCTTGACGAGAATTCTTTGGTGAGATTACGCGTATTCACTGAAATATTCAGGGATTACGCGTAATCCCTAGGTACGTGTTCTTACTGTAACATATTATATACGTAATAGGGTCAAATTCCCCTTATACAATATAAGCGTAACGTCGTCGCCGACCTGAAATTAACCATCACTCAATACTACTGCAAAAATTCATTTAGGCACTGAATTAAACTCTGGACTACAAAAATAGACTTTGTTCCAAAGGATAAGCTAGAGTCTACCTATCATACCAAAAAAAAAATCTAGTTTAATTAAACTGTAAGTGAATCAAGATTTCCCAATTGAACTCGTTACGTAGAAAACGTACTGTGTAAAACTAGACCTGGTTAACTGAAACAAACCCTCAAGTGAAACAAAGAATAAGACACCTCTCTTCGAACCAAGACATGTTCGTTCCACAATTTAAAAGTCACACAGTATAAAATAGTCTCTCAATTTCGTAATACACAACAAGGGCTTATCAGAACTGGTAGTTGTTCGGCAAGATGAAATAATAATAAATCTTACAAATGAGCCCATACAAATAAAATGGTAACAAAACTCGTGAATCCATACATGAGAGGAAAAGGTTCACTGTAACTGCATGACATCTCAAACAGTTCGAAGTACTGAAAAAGAAAAGGTATCAGTGAAAGTTTTCAATGACTCTAAACCTCTATGTCCGTTTTGTACAGTCCCTACCGTTTCACATCTCATCTCTCCGGGAATCAGTCTTAATTAAATCGCAATGCCCTAAAAATTCCATCGATATCTTTCACCAAGGATTTAACATAATGTGCGCATGTACAAACTTTCCTCATAAGACACTCCCCTTTAGATGACGTCACTGACATATAACGAGTTCATTACACAGAAAGAGTTCATGATGCCACTCATCACTTATTTCATAACCCAGGATCTTCAAAATAACAGGTTTTTTACATTTTAGATATTCCTTGGTAGGAAATTGACCTGTCTCAAAGATAAAACGTATCTTTCAGTGGTCCTGCATCGGAACCACTCACACACCCAATATTCCGTCCGGGAAATTTCCACAGCAAACTCAGCCCTGTTCAAGGTGACTTCTGTCTCGCTAACAAAGAGCATTTTTCTTTCGCCTCCGTGAGGGACAAGCAAACGCCTACCATTTCAAAGAATGTAATATCAACAGATAAGATGTTCCAACACACTCACTTTTCCGATCATTTTCATAGAACAGCGATACAGTATATGCATTAAGTGCTGAATATCTTGGAACATCTAACTTTGTGTATGGTAGGAGCTTTGCCCACTTACCGCTGGGCAACCTTGCCCAGCCATAGCCTATACAAAATTAAAATAACACACTAGGCCAGCTAAAAAAAATCACAACAAAACCAAATAAAAATCCAAAATATGAAGGCTAATTGTCTATAACACCTAAGCTGAACTTCTACGACTTCCACCTTATGGATGGCCTGCGGTTGCACAGGCCCATGTTAAGTACATTGCACACGAATCCTTGGCGTAGAAAAACTCCTCAAACCTCAGTACAGTGCGTGAAGACGTGCCACCCATCACCATCTGACAAGGTTTTCCCATAAAATCTGTAATCAGCTGCTATCCTTAGACTGCATCTATCAAGGCTCATAGAGGCCACTCTTTGAAGGTGCCCTTGAAGGACTGGTGTATACCATAAGACAGTCATGTCATCAGTCAATAAAAGCAAGACATCAACTCTAGAATAAAAGATCTGTTACTGCAAAAGATAACTGTCACAAAACAGCAAAGAGTTGTCTCCCAACACTCAACAGTTACCAACTAAAAAATTGCCCATCCAACAACATCAAAACAAAACCAACGTGCCAAAACTGGACATGCCACACAACTTTTGAAGAAACTTTCGGCCTAACAGAAAAAAAACAGATGACTGAACTCACCAAAACATTTCCAAAACTCCAAAAGAAAGAAACCAAACCAAATCTGCAAAACACAACCCAACAAAACAATCAGTCAACACCACCACAATACCCAAAATCACAGCACACACTCCTACAAAAACTAACTACTCCCTGCAAAACACCAAACTACTAACGGGAAAACAAAAAAGAAACCACAAACTGACAACCACCTCTATGATACCCAAGAAAAATCCTTTATAAGTTAAAACCAAAGGCAAAGAACCAACCCTATCAAAACCTCAACGAAAACCCAAAATAATCAATTACAATCCAACATCAAATTTTCTCCCCTAGAAAAAAAGCCATATGTATTTAAGAAAACCACAAAACTCTAAGGACTTCAATTCATGTGATACTTATGCAAAAATTCCAACATAGATCAACCCAAAATAATGCAAAACAAAAATCCGAGAGGTAAATAATATTTAAAAGAATCTGACAAAATCTCACTAAGCCATTGTAGACGTGCAGAGAAAACAAAACAATAACCCATATCCAAAACCAACTTCCGCTCAAGGAGAATAAAAATACAAAATAGCTCCATCTGAACACAATTGCATTGTCCCAGTGTCCTTTTAATCTTAGATATGTGCGTCAACCTAGACAAACCTGTATTTTCATCTAAGACAACAAATCTATTTCATGTCTTTATTTCAATAGCCTGAAATGGACCCTCAAACTTAGGACCTAGATTATGGTTAAGCTGCTTGCGGATGTTAATTTTCACAAAAAGTTTGTCACCAACAGCAATATTAACATTACCTGACTTTCAATTACTTCTATCAACCATTTCTTGCGTCTTGGACTCGAGATTTCTGCAAAGGCGCATATAACTTTCTTTAGCGGTAGAAACCAAAGACTGGATAAACAAACAATGCTTCTGCTGGAGACATTACCTGTTGTATTACTTACCATAATATCAATACTATGCCTGACTTACACTATATACCAATCCTAAGTTATGTTATTGCGCCCTAGAGTGACCCGTAGCACCTCTAAAATTTTCCTGTTGGCTCTTTCACACAGCCCATTAGCTTCTGGTCTATACAGGATAATAGTCACTTTCTTTATCCCCATAACTTCTGCAAGGCATTCTAAAGTCTTATTCACAAACTCCCGCCCATTATCACTAATCAGAACCCCAGGAACTCCACAACGGCATATAAAACCATGAAAGTAGTTGATGTCAACTTCTTCCATGGTTTTATTCTTTAATGGAAAAATCTCAACTAACCTAGTCAACTCATCAACTACAACTAATAGGTATTTATTACCATATCTAGACTCACAAAAATGACCAAGAATGTCCATATGAACCCTCTGAAATGGCCTTGACGGTACAGGAAATGCACCTGGCCAACAAGAGGTAATCTTTGCTGGCTTACAAGCATTACACACAAAACAAGACCTAATAAAATCCTCAACAAAAGATACCATGTTCTTCCAGAAATATTTTGTATGTATCTCATGATATGTCTTCTCAATCCCCAAAAGTGGACTACCAAATTCACAATGAACAATCCTGAGGATTGTAGGAATCAAGTCTGTGGGACCGCAATCTGAGTTGTATCTCCTTACCATCGCTGCTTCACAGGTTATAATTAACAAATGACCCTCTAATTCTAACCCAGCAAAAGACAACTTATAACCTTTCCTAACTAATTCCCCACTAAGGACAGCTTTAGCATCAGTTAGATCCTCATTTTCATCTTGTTTCCACTCCACTAAAACTAATATCCCACTCTATGGAATCACCAGTTATACAATAAACCTGAAAACTGTCCTCATAAAAACTGCTGCTAAGTGCATCTGCAACGGCATTATGCCTACCTTCAATATACATAAACTTGGTATCAAAATCTCTAATTATCAAAATCCACCTATCCCTCTTGGGAAAAAGATCAGGGTTATTAAAGAGATCCGTAAGAACAAATTTGTTACCCAACAACAACATTTTGAAATGAACTAAACTACAAACCACAGCAAAAGCTTTTTAGTCAATTGTGGACATCAATATTTCATTGCTACCTCGTGTCTTAAATTTGCGACTATAAAAACCAATAGGATGAAATTTACCATCAAATTTCTGCACAAGGCAGGCACCTATGATGTTTTGACTGGCATCAGTTACTAGGGTAAAATGACCGACTAAAATCTGGGAATTTCAGTACAGGGGGATTTACCAAAGCATCTTCAACATTCTGGAAAAGCTAACTGCTGAACTTTGCACCATGTAAACTGTACATCATCCCTTGAAATGTCAGTGAAGGGAGCTGACAAAGTGGAAAAATCCTTTACGAAACGCCTGAAGAAGCCAGCCATCCCGATGAAGTGTCTAAAGGTGCGTCCACACAGTTGAACAATGTCCGTCGGACAAACATTGTTACCATATCAAAGGCGAAGCAGGATGGCGTCATAAGCGTTGAAACGATGGATGTAGATCTGGCAACGAACAGTGGTACCAGACGTCGGACATTGTTTGACTGTGTGGACACACCTTTAGGGAGAGGAAAATCTACCATAGCCATAACTTATCATCATTAACCCCAACACCCTCCTTAGAAATGACATACCTCAAATAAACTATCTCTTTCTTCGAGAAGCCAACTTGACCTTAAGGCTGGCTTATCTAAGTCTTCCAAGAACTTCCCCAAACACTTCTAAGTGTTCTTCTATGGAGTTTGAAGCAATCAATATGTCATCCATGTATACAAAGACCAGCTTCCCAACAACCCATGCAAAACCGTATTCACTAACCTAGTAAAAGTCATGGGACTACCTGACAAGCCAAAAGGCATACATGTAAACTCAAAATACTCCTTTGGCAATGAAAATGCACAGAATTCCCTACTCTCCTCACTAAGAGGAACCTGCAAAAATCTTTGAATGAGGTCCATTGAAGAGTAATGTTCTGACCCTCTATCTCAACAAACAGGTCTGGCACACAAGCAACTGGATGTCGGTCAGGAATGGTCTTTTCCTTCAATTTATGAAAATCTACACAGACCCATACAGAATAAACATTTTTAGGCACTGCTAATATGGTAAAATTAAAAGTCGATGAACTGGACCTAATACCTTCTTCGTCCCATTTATTAACTTCCTGCACTACCTGTTCCCTAATTCTGTATGGGACCCTATAAGCCAGTATGTAAATAGGCTTTGCCTTATCGTCTTAATGGACCTTGTGTCCTAACACATTAGTTATTCCTAACTTATCCCCTTTCAATGCAATAATATCTGCAAAATCTGCCAAATCATTGCCTAATTGCTCTACATATTCCTTATGATCTGCATTAGCTAATTGATCCCTAAAAACTTACTTCTTAGCTTGCATCTCTGCCTCAGAGAATTCAATTTGCTCTCCTACAAGAGCAACAGATTTGTCATCCTCAATCCATTCTACGAAACCTAGGATATGTATTCTTCCGATACTTCCAAATTGTGGCATTACAGTTCAATAAGTCTACCCATGTGGCCCCTGAAGACACATCATTAACAGAAACAGTGCTGATAATCCCTTTAAGCTTTTCGTCAACAATACACACTTGAGGTGCCTTTTAACTGAACTTCTACAAGACTGGCCGTACGTGGCTCTAAAACAACATCAACCAAAACAGCTTTATATATCATATTCATCTGGCTATCAGGCACATTGCCATCTTAGGACTGTTCGTTTACCCCAGAATCAACTTTAACAAAAATCCCCAATTATTACCAATATCCCCCATTTCCTCAACATTCACATAAGGGACAAATACCCCAATGACCCCAACTGTTATACCTCCAACCCCAGTATGCCCAGGAATTTTATTATGCCAACATGCAGCGTGACCCAATATAATCCTATTCCCCAAAGCAGCACTGGCTCAACAAATTCTCTGTCCCCAAGAAAAAACAAATATCTGCAGATTCCAAAATATTCAAATTCTGCGCTTGCACATCTCAAACTCTTTCCCTGGTAGGTGTCAGTGGGTACTGAGAAAACAACAACCAGTAAAAATTCATCAAGTTAACCGACGCTCTAGTGTCGATAAATATAAATACAACTGAATTGAATGGTGTCCCTCTCACCACAGGTTTTGGTTCAATGTCATCCTCCAACAAAGTTACATGGCACGAACATTTCAAGTCTCTGACTGACCTACCTTCCCTCAAATAATCCCCTTCATGAACTATCTCGCTCGAGTTATCAAAACCCTGAAATGCAGGACGAACACTATTCCTTTTAAGAAACGAACACGATCGCCAATAAGGCCTATTACATTTACAACTGTTACAATATTTAACCCTGCAGAACTTTGTAAAAATTTAAATTTTTTCTTATTTCTAAGATTTAAATTTGTTTGAAAGCTAATGTTTTTAAATTTGTTAAAGCTAATGTTTTTATTCCAATAATGGTTTGGTTCCGATGTTCATTGTTTTTGTTTTTGTCTCCCCATTCACCATCTTTCTTTTCATAGTTTTGGTTCACGGGTGGAGGTGAGGGTGGTCTTTGTATTTGTTCACTTTATGTTATTTAAAAAATATAGTGTTTTGAAACAATTTCTTATATTGTAAGTTCTTAATTTGTTAGAGCCAGTCATTAAAAACGTGTGTTAAATGTATGTACATTTTTTTATATATGGCTTTTGTTTTCTGTTTCCAGCTTCTGGAGTAGAGGCCTTTTCCAACCTTTACCAACGAAGAATTTGTTTTCAATTTGTAATTTTAAAGTTTATTTTCATGTCTGTTAATGTTTATTTTCAAAACGCTTAAGAGTGTTATCCAGTGAATTATAATATTATGCATAAATAAATTGTTTATGGCCTTTTATACAGTTTGTGATTGCACCTTGACTTAGGACCATCCCATATGTCATGAATAGCATGACTTATTTTATATTTGGTTGAAAAATATTGCATTGGTGTCTGAAGGGGATCCCAAGTTTTATGGGTGCTTTCATTATTGTGCCATTGAGGTCGTGTGGGAGACTGGCCTATTTTGTTGAGTAAAGTGTTGTGTATTGTCGTTATACCAAACACCATTATTACTTTTCCTGGTTTAAGGTACAAGGCTAGGTTCGTGTATATTGTGTAATAAACCTTGTAAATTGCCTGCCTTCAACCATGGCTCAGCTATATTGAGCTAAAGTCCACTTGTTACATTGTGGTCTGATTTAACAAAACAACGAGAACTTGCTACTGATCTTGGTTTAGCTAGGGATAATGCTGTAAAATTTATCGTTCATCCACAAAATATTGAGAGGGAAGATCGAGCACAACCAAGCGAACAGCGAGCACAAAAACGAGATGCGACTCCCACTAATGTCTCTAGAATTTGTTCCAGACATTCGTCTGATGAAATAAAATTGCTTAGTTTTAAAAGTGATGATTTTAGTGTTTTTCTTTCATATTTTGAGAGAATTTGTGAAGCAAGTGGATGGAATTTGGAGACTGACGATGTAATTAGACTTTTACCGTTGTTACAGGGTAAGTTAAGGGAGATTTATATAACTGCCTTCTGAAGCCACTAGCACTTATTCTGATTTGAAGAAAGAGTTGTTGAATGCTTATATGAACGCTGATTATTATAGAACTGAATTTCGGTATGCTTGTATCCCCCCCACCCCGCCCCTACCCGCCCCATCAGACTTTTCGAAAGTTTGGCTTTACTTTACGAAGGCTTTTGAATCATTGGTTGGAAACATCAACGGTAAATAGTAGTTAAGTGTCCCATTATCTGTGCTTATTTTACGAGTTGGACTGAAGTGGTAAAAGCTCCCATTAAGTTTTGTGGTGTGCTTATTGGACAAGTGGAGGAGAAGGAACCATTTACCTACCTCTGTTATGACCAGAGGTCAAGTAAAAGCTGGCAATGCTCCTCCGCTCCCCTTATTACAAATAAGTCAATGGTTCTTGGTGACTTAATGTGAGTCCGTCAGTTTTTAAGCAAAAACATATGAATTGCCCTACTTTGGAGAGCATTCGTGAGAAGCTTGATAAAAGAATTACTGAAATATCCAAGGGAAATGTTTTCCAGTACTTTGTTGACAACGGTTTTCTTTATAGAAAGTGTGTACAGAATAAAAATAGCGTGATGTTGGGAGTAAAAGTTCTAGTGGTACCACAAAAGTTCAGGAAATTGATTATGAAATTTACCCATGGTTCATTGTTGTCTGGACATTTTAGTAATTGTAAAACTAAAGACAAAGTATTTGCATTGTACTTTTAGTCACGTGCCACAGCTGACATACTGCGTTATTGTAGAGCATGTGATATTTGTCAGAAGTTGTTCTCTGACAAATATCACATGCCTATAATAACCGAACCTTTCGCAAAGGTCGCAGTTCATATAATTGGGCCTTTGTCACCCCCTTCTGAGGACGGTCATAGGTTTATTTTGACATTAGTTGATTGTGCTACACGTTACCTTGAGGCTATTCCTGTAGAGAAAATAGATTCTATTTCCTGTGCTGGAGCCATTTTAAGCATCTTTACATGCAGAGGTATCCCTAAGGAGGTTCTGTCAGATAGGGGATGTCAGTTTGTTACTTCAGTGAAGGAAGAAGTACGTAAAGTACTTGATATAAAACCATTTTTTACATCACCATACCATCCACAGGCTAATGGGTATTGTCAACGTTTTAATGGTGTTTTGAAAAGTATAATTTTAAAAATTTGTTCAGATCATCCTTGCTGTTGGCGCAGGTACCTCCCCTGTGCCTAATTTGCCGTTAGAGAGATCCCTAACAATACTCTAGGATTTTCTTCATTCGAACTGATTTATGGGCGAAATGTGAGAGGTGTTTTATCCATATTGAAAGAATTGTTTACTAATCAGGACCTTAATGAAAGGAGTAGGAATTCATATGAGTATTTGATGGATCTGCGCAATAGATTAGAAGAAACAGCCCAGATTACATTCCAGAATGCTGAGGTTAATTTTAGTAAGTAAAAAACTTATTATGATCTGAAAATATCTGATAGAAAATTTGTTATTGATGATGAAGTTCTATACAATCCTGGAATAACTTGCATGTAAAATTTATCTCTCTATTACTTTGTATTATTTCGGGTATACCAAACTTTGAGACAAACTCCACTAGTTTATCAGCAACTATCTTGACATATGTTTCTAACAGGGATGTTAAATACTCATTTCCCTTCTTTGTCTGCAGCGGTCCAACCATATCTATAATCACTTTGCTAAAGGGTTCTCCTCTAACTTCTATTGGTTGTAGGGGTGCTTTTTGAATGGGTTCATTCGGTTTTCCAGCTATCTGGTTGACATGACACTCACGACAGAAAAAGATATTTCATGATCTTCTCTGCAGTCTTCCTGATTCCCATAAGTCCAGACTCTTGAGCTACTGCTACCACTTGCTTTCTCAATGGAGATGGAATCAATATTTGATGATATTTCCCCCATACAGCATCTCTTGGTATGACTGAAGGTCTATCCTTCCTCATCAGCAAACCTTCCTTTAGATAATAAGAGATAGGAGTTTGTTGCTTCTCTTCTTGATCAACAACTCTGAAGAACAAATCAGCTAATGATGCATCCTTCTTCTGCAAGTCCATTAGCTTCTCTTGTCACTTGACCAACTTCAAGGGCTGAACTCTCAATGTGTGCTAACTCAGCTACTGTAGTTTCACTACTGTCTTCAGGAACACTTTGACTACTCGGAGTCTCATCAGGAAAAAACAATGGTTTTCTTCTTCTTCTTGGGAAATCTCCTCCTGGTCAGCACTAGGGAAAACACCGCTTCCCTGGAACAATTCTTCTAAGCACAAAGATCCTTCACTTGATCCTTCTTGGGTGTGTAAATTCTCAGTGTCTTCAATTACAGGTGCAGTCCTCTTCATACTTCTTGTAGTTACACAACTAGGAAACAGATGAGGGTTATTCTTCTCCAACTCTACCGTAGGACTAATCCTCAACAGTTTGTCTGTCACTATAGGACAAGGAATAAATGGCATACCACCAACTTCATTACCCAACAGATCATGTATACCTTCCACAGCCAATGAGTCCTTTACAGCAAAATCAACATTCCCCGTCATCATTTCATACGACGGGTGTAAGCGGCATATAGGAGTTACTTCTCCTCCTATACCCTTCAAAATAACTGAATCTGCTATGAGACTTTTCTCCAACTGAGGGTGAACACCACATACTCCCACACTATGGTTGCTCCCTGTATCATGTAATATCTTGACTAGTACCTGCACACTCCCTCCTTGAGTTGACAGTATACCCTCATAGATATATGGCTTGAAAGCCTCCAAACTGCTCAGTCACTCACTGCTTGTGGTTACATTTCCACTGGTTGCTAAACATTCAGCTTGTTTAGTTTCAGTCTTCTCTGGAGTCAGATTCTTTCCCACACTGTTCTTCATGGTTTGTTTCACCTGGTCACCTTTCACTACTTGACCAACTGGCTTTGACAGCTGTTGATTAGGTATCACTCTTGACTGATGTGTCCTGTTCTTCCACACATAGAGCAGACAGCATTAGGTTTCTGTAACTGTCTTGAAATATTGGATGAAGATTTCACATTAGCTTGCTGAGGTGTATTGCCTTGTGCATTCTTGGTATTATTTGGAACATTGCCTTGTGTATTCTTTGTAGGTTTCCCATTAAATTTGTTCCTGAAACTTGGATGAGACTTAAAACCTGGGCATTATTGATTCTGGTACTTGACAATATAATTGTTTGCTATTAATTATATTGTAATCTTCACTCAGTGTAGCAGCCTTGTCAAGTTTCTTAACCTGTGTCTCTTTCTCAAATAGAATTATATGTTCAAGAATTCCCCTAAGATATTGTTCAAAGACAAATAATTCTTCTAATACATCAAAAGTTTTAACTTTAGCAGCCTCTAGCCATTTAAAACACCTTCTCACTTTATGTGCATGATCCAAGAAGGTTACCTTCTCATCTTTTCTTAAATTTCTGAACCTTTCATTGTAGTACTCTGGGGTCATCTGGTAAACTTGTAGCGCATTGTGTTTAGGTACCCTGTAGTCTTCACACTAATCAGCTGTTAAGGCTAAATAAGCACTTCTCCCCTTACCAATCAAGACACTTCGCAGCAAAACTGACCATTTATCTTCTGGCCTGAAACCACTTTCTCAAAGTGATAAAAAAAACTAATCTGCAGCTTCTTTCCTAAACTAAGGGATTAACTTCTGTACTCTTACTACATCAAATACAGGGTTTTGATTACCTTGATTATGGTTAGATGGTGTTACAGGTAAATAAGATCTAGCTCTTGTCAATTCCATCCCCCTTTCAGGACTTGCGACTTCTCTTTCCTCTTTTATACTTTCTCTTTCCTCTTCTGCTGCTTTTTCTTCTTCTCTTTCTCTTCTTTCTTGCTTTTCCCTTCCTATTCTTTCTCTTTCAGCTTTTCCCTGCCTATTCTTTCTCTTTCAGCTTGCATTCTCTCTCTTTCAGCCTGCATTTTCAGCTTAATCAAATTTTCTTCTGCTTCAGTGCATCTAAGCTCTAACTCTGCATATAAGATTACCTCACACCTGTTTTGATGAACTTAGTCTAAATTCTTGTATAATTAATACATCTTACTTGTGCCTTTACCATACTAGTAAACACATGACCACCACATCCCACTGCTAAAGCGCTCCACTGTGCCTTTGTCAGAGTGGTTCCAGATAACACTTGGATGGAAGGAGCTGCTAAAAATTTCTGAACATTGAACCAGGCCATTTTCTCTAAGTTATTAACCAGCAATTCAGCACAATCAATGGTCACTCTCCTAACAAAATATATCCCAAACACCACCAGTATAAATTAGAGTGATAATGTGATCAGTTTTCCCGGGTCTGGGCAAAATGCCAAGTATCTGGTTACTACACTTACCAATCATGAAATAGTTACCTCACAACAGTCAGATACTTGAACGTTCGTCACAGATAAAATACGACTGAATACTCTAAAGGCAACAGGGATCCCTTAAAAACTTATTAATTATACAAGAATTTACACTAAGTTCATCAAAACAGGTGTAAAGCAATCTTATATATAATTAAATAAATCAAAGGTCATCACCCTAACAACAACTTTTGAAAGTTTAAGTATTTCCCTGGTTGTAACTTACTTCAACAAAGCTGAAGGAAAACAGTTCAATTACCACTCTATATTTCTGCCTTAGGAAAATTAAATGTACTGGCGAAATAAAAGAAAACACTTATAATGATCTTAAATACAAAAATTTATTATTAAACTCAAATTTATATGTGAAATTCACAATCACAGGGAAATTTACTATTACTTGAAAACAACACAAAGTTTAATTGATTATTGAATTAATTAATAGGTAAAATTAAACCAAAATTTATTTATCACAAAAATCAAGAAATTAAACTATTCAAGTAAAATTCAGTGTTAAGTAGCGATTAAAATGTGAAAATTAACTCACAAGTGTTAGACAACAATAAAACTTTAAATGGTTCTAAGTAAATGCAAAGTAATTCACAAATGTTAAACTCAATTAAATATGGAATGGTTAATTATTGAAACAATTAAGTTAATCAAACAAATTGAGAATGCAAAACAAAACACTCAATGTATAAAAATATTAAATTCACCGCCAAAATGTGAAAAATAAGAAATGGTAACAAAATAAAAAAAACACACTTCAAAAGAATGAAACAGAACAAAAATTTGCAATATGTAAAAAATGAAATAGTTTCACCAAACCACTGTGAATATGTTTTTAAGTTGCAACTTAAAACTTGTAATAACACACTACCTAGGTATACAATTGTTTCTGCTGCAGCTCCAAAATTCGCTATAATATTCCAAAAATTCACCATAGTATTCAAAAAGGCGCCATTATACATTTTTACGACGACTGTTCAGATTCCACAATTAAACACTAAGAATTAAATAAAGCTATAAGTTATGAGTGACCAACCATTAAGTACAAAATCTTTACATTACTGTGAAAATAAAAATTCTCTCACACCGGAGACCTTACAGACCTTACAGACCTTACATCTTGTTCGGGTTGCCCTAGGTCCCTCAGTGTGAGGCACCTCTAATGTCTACCAGAGAGTTGCTAGTACATCTTCCGGTATATTTTGCATCTTCCAATCTTGGATGGTCTGGGATGTAGTTTAGATATTTTTCGAGCTTATTCTTAAACACATCTACGCTCACTCCTGTTATATTCCTCAGATGAGCTGGCAACGCATTGAATAGACGCTGCTTTATCGATGCTGGTGCGTAGTGGATTAATGTCCTGTGTGCTCTACCTTATTTTTCCTGGCATAGTTTTGGTCACTATTAATCTACCTCTGTTTTGCTCTCTCTGATATTTTTAGCTCCATGATGTTTTCGGCTATTCCTTCTATCTGTTTCCATCCCAGAATTATCATGTAGCATTAGAGAAAGAGAGAGAGAGAGAGAGAGAGAGAGAGAGAGAGAGAGAGAGAGAGAGAGAGAGAGAGAGAGAGAGAGAGAGGAAGGACCAACAAATGTTTATGGTGATATCAGAATGAACAAAAATTGCTCTCATACTATGGAAAGGGAGCAATATATATTTAGTTGAGCAGACTTTTCTCCTTTACTTAGATATATTTTAGGGTTTGTTTTTCTTTCATTTATTGAAACATCTAGTGACTTAACAGATGAACTAAAAGTGAAGAGAGGATATCGAAAAGTGTACATAGTAAATATTTGAAAATAGTCATATGTTAAAAAGCACAGCTGTCGTTAAACTACTGAATACAGAATAGTAGCGCGTTAATTCCAATTTTATACATGGTAAACTTTTCTGTATGAAAAAAAAAAGTGAGCAAAACTCGATGTTAAGTGTTTAAACAAATGTTATTCAAATTCATGTGAAGAATCTACGGAATCATTATGGCTTACCGTTGTACTTTTATTTTCTATCATTTAATCATTCGGTCGGATAGGAAACTACATTCCTTGAAAGGAAATCTTTTGAATTTCTCACATTTTAGACCTTGTTGGTTGCCAGTTTATTCACCAAGCATCATTTCTGATAGCTATTTAGTAAAAGAAACATTTATAATGCCGAATAGGTAGGAAACGTTCGTAATCAATACAAGCTGGAAAAAGATATCCTCATAATTATTTTTAATATTACTTTAAATATGAATTGTGCAGATATTCTAAAATAAGTTTTAACCACTGCGTTACATGAACCATATTTCGTTATGACTCAGTCTGTGCGTTTGCTGATGCAGTCCGTTGATCATGTGATGAGATTAGAGCAAACAGGTCAGGGACATAATTTACATAATTCGCATGTTGATTATGAATACATGGGCATGCATTCAAGAGCGATGGTCCTCGAAATCCATGTACTTTTTGAGCTCAAACCCTTCAATAATTACTATAAGCTCTGCAATCACAAGTTAGTAAGTGATATTGCTGTGGGAATTATTATTATTATTATTTTCTTCTTCTTCTTTTATGTCTATTATACTCTTTCAATTCGACTGGGTGGTATTTATAGTGTGGGGTTCCGGGTTGCATCCTGCCTCCTTAGGAGTCCATCACTTTTCTTACTATGTGCGCCGTTTCTAGGCTCACACTCTTCTCCATGAGTCCTAGAGCTACTTCAGCCTCTAGTTTTTCTAGATTCCTTTTCAAGGATCTTGGGATCGTGCCTAGTGCTCCTATGATTCTTGGTACAATTTCCATTGGCATATCCCATATCCTTCTTATTTCTATTTGCAGGTCTTGATATTATCAATTTTTTCCCTCTCTTTCTCTTCAACTCTGGTGTCCCATGGTAATGCGACATCAATGAGTGATACTTTCTTCTTGATTTAGTCAATCAACGTCACATCTGCTCTATTTGCGCATATCACCCTATCTGTTCTGATACCATAGTCCCAGAGGATCTTTGCCCGATCGTTTTCTATCACTCCTTCAGGTTGGTGCTCGTACCACTTATTACTGAAAGATAGCTGATGTTTCTTGCACAGGCTCCAGTGAAGGGCTTTTGCCACTGAATCATGCCTTTTTTTGTACTGGTTCTATGCAAGTGCCAGACATTCGCTTGCAATGTGGTTTATGGTTTCATTTTTCGTATTGCACTTCCTACATATGGGAGACATGTTATTTCCATCTATCGTTCTTTGAACATAATATCTGGTTCTTAGTGCCTGATCTTGTGTCGCTGTTATCATTCCTTCAGTTTCCTTCTTGAGCTCTCCCCTCTGTAGCCATTGCCATGTGTCATCGCTGGTTAGTTCGTTAGTCTTTCTCATGTATTGTCCGTGCATTGGTTTGTTGTGCCAGTCCTCCGTTCTGTCCGTCCTTCTCTCTGTCTGTATATTTGTAGGGTCTTTGTCTACTTTTATCAGTCCTTCTTCCCATCCACTCTTGGGCCACTCGTCTTCACTGGTTTTCATATATTGCCCCAGTGCTATGTTCTCGATGTTGACGCAGTCCTCAATACTTAGTAGTCCTCTCCCTCATTCCTTTCGTGTTATGTATAGTCTGTCCGTATTTGCTCTTGGGTGTAGTGCTTTGTGTATTGTCATATGTTTCCTAGTTTTCTGGTCTATGCTGTGGAGTTCTGCCTTCGTCCATTCCACTATTCCTGCACTGTATCTGATTACTGGTACTGCCCATGTGTTTATGGCTTTTATCATATTTCCGGCGTTGAGTTTTGACTTGAGTATCGCCTTGAGTCTCTGCATATATTCTTTCCTGATCGTGTCCTTCGTCTCTTGGTGTTTTATATCGCAGGTATTTGTATCCCATCTCATCTATGTGTTTAATGTTGGTCCCATCTGGTAGCTTTTTCCCTTTAGTCCTTGTTACTTTGCCCTTTTGTTTGTTGACTAAGGCACATTTTTCTATTCTAAACTCCATCTTGATGTCCCCAGGTACAATCCTTACAGTCTGGATTAGGGTATCTATTTCCCTGATCCTCTTACCATACAGCTTGATGTCGTCCATGAACATCAGATGGTTAATTCTGTTGCCTCTTTTCTTGAGTTGGTACCCAGCATCCATCTTCTGCAGCACTTTTGTCATGGGAATCATGGCTACTACGAAGACTAGTGGGGACACTGAGTCGCCCTGGAAGATCTCTCTCCTGATATTAACCTCTGCTAGTCTTATTCCAGAGCTTGTAAGTATTGTATTCCAGTTGCACATTGTATTTTTGAGGAAGCTGATGGTGTTTTCCTCTGTCCCAATTATTTTCAGGCATTCTATTAACCATGTGTGTGGTATCATGTCGAATGCTTTCTTATAGTCAATCCAGGCCATGCTTAGGTTGGTTTTCCTTCTACTACTGTTCTTCATTACCATTTTGTCTATCAGGGGCTGATCTTTTGTGCCTACACTTCCTTCTGCAACTTTTCTGTTGTTGGGGGATGGTGTTTGTCTCCTCTAGGTAGTTGTATAGTCTTTCACTGATGATACCTGTTAGTAACTTCCACATTATTGGTAGGCAGGTGATAGGCCTGTCATTACTGGCTATATTTCCCTTACTCTTGTCTTTTTGTACTAAGGATGTTCCTCCTCTGGTCATCCATTTGGGCGCATGGTGATTTGTGATACAATGCTGGAATTGTTCTGCTATTCGTGGGTGTAGGGCCTTGAAGTTTTTGAGCCAGTATCCATGGACTTCATCAGGACCTGGGGCTTTCCAGTTTGGTATTTTCTTTAGTTGATGTCTGACTGTGTCTGTCGTGATCTCTGTGAATCTTTTTTTATTCACCCTGTTTCTTCTTCCTTGACTTCCTGGAGCCATGTTGCATGTTTGTTGCGTGATACCGGATTGTTCCATATGTTTTCCCAGAGTCTCTTACTTGGTTCAGCTTCAGGAATTTCTTTGTGGTTGTCTTTCCCTCTTAGTTGGCTGTATAGTCTTTTCTAGTTCGTTCCAAATAGTTTGTTCTGTTGGTATCCCTTATTCCTGTTCATGTACCGTTGAATCTTATGTGCTTTGGCCTTAAGCCTCTGCTTTACATCGTCTATTGTGTTGTTTAGTCCCCTCTCTTGTACTTTGTATTTCTCGTTGAGTTCCTCCCTTGTTTTCTTGCTTCTTAGCCATTTTTCTGCATTTCTTTCAGTTTACTCAAGTCTTTTCTGGTTGGTTCCGAATAGTTTGTTCTGTTGGTATCCCTTA
>NC_087204.1:65163622-65173622 GCF_015104395.2 Macrobrachium nipponense
TTTTATAAATAAACAAAATTGTCATATTTTTCATTTTAAATCCTGATGTAAGGTTAATATCCTTCTTCCTTGTCTCTTCAAGTCTTGTTCACCATAGGGTCTTCATTCGTCAGTGCACCTTGTTCGCTGCACTGTATGCTTTACTTAAGGTTTTTTGCAGTGTCCTTTCGGCCCCTAGCCGTAACCCATTTTCATTCTTCTGACTGTACCTCCGTTCATATCCTCTTCCTTCCGTTTTCCTTTCCACCCTCTCCTAGCAATTTGTCTATAATTCAACTGCGAGGGTCTTCCTCCTGTTAACATATCAAATCCTTTTACTGTCAATTCCCGTTTCAGCGCTGAAAATGACGTCATAGGTCCCCCGCTTGGCCAAAAATCCATTTCTATTCTATACTAATCAAACCTTATTGGTAATGATGCTCGCATCACGGCTAACTGGTTGTAGAGCAAATTCATGCTTCAACTTTACATTTTTAGTGCGTTATTTAACTTCTTGGCTACATTGACAGCTTATTCACGAACAAAATGCTCCGTCTGCTGGCTTCGCACACGTACGACTCTCGGGGTCTTAATGCCTGTTCGAATCAACCATTTTTTGCCATCCATTGTTATGGAGACTCCACAGCACGTTTCTCCTTTGAGGCCCGAGATGAGATGAATTGCCTCCTAGCCCTAATTACTGGAAATGAAAATTTTATCTTACATTTCATCTTGCTATGCTACAGATAATACTAAATTTTACTCATATCTGGTTCTATGCTTTTTTGTAGTTTTTTCACACCGACTGGTTGCTACATGATGATTATTTGCAATAAATTATCTTCTCTTTAAGGTTACATTAACATATGATTTATTACTGACTTCGCCAACTATAGTGGATCGTCTTACACATATATACACTTATATTAGATACATAAATTTCTTATCTATCCAAAAAATTATGCCGACACCATTAGTTGCCCGTACTAGGTGAAATTTCTAAGGTATGCTAGAATGTGTAAGATACGCAAGTGTTTCTTGAAATACTTGATGTGCTTTTCAAGTAGTAATATCTTTATGCGTTATGTAGGACCTTGACTGGCAATTCAGTGATTTTTCAAGCGAATAAATGTTATGTAAATCGCTTCAAATAGAAACACTTTCTCTCTTTGTTATTAAAAAAAATTTACGATGAATATGTTGGATTCTCGTTTATACTTTGCTTTCTATTAGCAATCTTTAATAATAAGGTGTAATTCTATCCATCCATACACACACATACACATATATTTAGTCTAGCAGGTGCTTTTTAAATTGCTTTCATATTATGTTATGTTTTTTGTATATTTGTTGAGACTCTTAAACTCAAAGTTATATTTCATGTACTTTTAATTTGTGTTGTTTCTCTTTTAGCCTTGATGATGTAACTATGTGTTACGAAACACGTCGGCAATAAATGTACTATTACCTGATGACCGGCTATCTCCTTGTCACCCTGTCCTTCCATATGCTGTGGCCCGCTTGCGCCAACGTTTTCTGTCTTATGCCTGGTGACTCTGCTCAGGCTTCTTTCGGTGGCTTACATGGAGTTCAACCGTTGGTTCTACTTCCCTCTGCTCCTGACCCGCGTCCGTTCCAGAGGATTCACACATTTTCACCAATTAGTTCGCAACCGATATGGCGCAGATGTCTTGTCTATATATATATATATATATATAGATCTATATCTATATATTATGTAAATATATAAGACAGAAAAACGTTGGCGCAAGCGGGCTACAGCATATAGAAGGACAGGGTGACAAGGAGATAGCCGGTCATCAGGAGATCGTACATTTATTGCCGACGCGTTTTGTTTTGCAACACATAACTACATCATCAAGGCTAAAAAGAGAAACACACAAATTAAAAATACATGAAATATAACTTTGACTTGAAGTCTCAACAAATATACCAAAAAACCTAAACCATAAAATGAAACAATTTAAAAGCACTTGCTAAGAACTTAAAAAGTTGAAGACTGAGTGATTCGGAAAGAAGGGAGAAGCAGCGAAGAAAGCCGGTTCAACCCAGATACAACTGTACAGAGGTGTGTGAGTTCAACTTGGGCACTAACTGCTTAATAAATAACGACTCTAAAATAAGCAATTCGTGTAAGCGGCTTGGTTGGCCCAAGACAGAGAAATCAGTATAATTGACGGTGGTTTTACAAATTTTTGCAGGATTTCTGATATTACAAAATTCAGGATTGGACACTCTGCAGCCAGTACGATGACTGACACCATTATGTGAATCAGCTCTGACTTTTAGCAATCGTTTAGTCGAACCCACGTAAGTCCCCAAATCACATCTGGGGCAAGTATATTTATATACGACTGAAGATTGCAGTATTGGGCAGTCTATCTTTAAATTTGAAAAGTGATCCTATTGTAAGGGAATTTTTTTGGAATTTATATAACTTGCAACATATTAAAGTGTTTTTCAATTGCAGGCTTGAGATTCCTTCTAAATTTGTCGTCTTGGATGTATGGAATACTGGCATGTAGTTTCTTCCGTGGAACAGTGCTTATGGAAGGGGAGTACGAGAGTTTCTTATTTAGAAAATTCTTGCAATATTTGAAGAAAACATGTGAGGGAAACTAGTTATCGGAAAAGTATTTAAACAGGAACAATATTTCTTTATGATACGAATCCCAGGAAGGGGTTAGAGTGTAAGCCCGATGGAGCAAGGTAAAAATTGAATCAAGTTTAAAATTATAAAAACAAGCTCTATAAAAGTTTGAACCCAGACCGGAGAAAGTCTTTTTTTCTAAAAACGGAAGTGTTAAAGCGATCACCACTTCGAAACACCAAAACATCCAAAAATGGCAATCGATCATTTTCCTCTCTCTAATGTAAACTTGATATTAGGATGTAATTCATTGATGTACGAGAGAAATTGGTCAGAGCTGATTCACATAATGGTGTCAGTCATCGTACTGGCTGCAGAGTGTCCAATCCTCTTAAGCGTTGGTTGAAGGAAAACTTTATCAATGACATCTGAATATCATTCGCCCTTTGAGATGTTTATTACCTGTCTGTTTAATCAAGGCCGATTCTATCATCTGACTCTTGTACCGACAGTTGATGCTATAAATTATATGTGACAAATTCCAGTTTATTCTGTGGTTATGTTCATTTATATGGTTGAAAATAGCTGAGTTCTGACCGTTTATATTGTATTAATCTCTGGGGAAGTGATTTTTGTGTAAAACCGGTGTAAGATTGGTTACAGTCCAGGCATGGGATTTCGTAAACGCCTGTGTCCTTGGGAGATGTCTTTTGCTGGATGTTAATCAGGGATTTGGCTAAGGTATTTGGGTAAGTAAATGCAAAAGGGTTAGATTTTCTGAGGTTCTGGGTCACCGTCTTAATCCTGTCCAAGTGTGGAATTTTTATTTTATTGTTGGGTGTCTCTCTGGTCTTGTCTTAAGGGGTTCAGTAGAAAATTACATTTGCTTTGTGAATTGCTCTCTCAATTATATGGTCAGGATACCTTAAAGACGAAACCTGCTTATGAATAAGTTCAAATACTTTTTCTAGGAAATTTGGGGAACAAATTCCTAAGGCTCTTAAGAATAGGTTGCTGGCTACGCCTATCTTGATAGGAATGTTGTGATGGCTAATGTAGTGAGTGTATGAAAGTGAGAACGTTGGTTTTCTGTATAAGGTAAATTTGTATTCTGTTGTGTCTCTAATTAAAACACCAAGAAAAGGAATTTTGTTGTCTGTTTCCCATTCAACTTTAAATTTTATGCTGGGCACTAATGCGTTTAAATTTGAAAGGATTTCATTGAAATTGCCAAATCTATTATCCCAAAATGTTAGAATATCATCTATATATTTCATCCACAGCATGTTCTTGGGTTTTATTGCATTTATTACTGTAGTTTCAAAGTATTCCAAGTATCCCATTTATAGATTGGCAGCAACTTTCAGTACAGGAGTCAAATGATAGAATCAGCCTTGATTAAACAGAAACAGGTAATAAACATCTCAAAGGGCGCATAGGATTCAGATGTCATTGGTAAAGTTTTACTGCAACCAACGCTCAAGAGGATTAAAGAAGGATTATAAGTGGGAGTGACCTAAATTGGTGTAACTGTGGATGGATCTCTTGGTATAAAACCACCTTTTCTGTAACTTTTCTCATTCATCTACCTGAAGAGGGAGACGGCATTCTCTGAAATATAGTAATTTCTCTTTATATTTTGTCGTTTTTATGGGCTCCTTTGATTAGATGGAATTCTGTTGTAGCAACAATTTTACCAGTCATATATATATATATATATATATATATATATATATATATATATATATATATATATATATATATATATATATATATATATATAATGGTAAGAGGACATGAAAAATAAAACAAAGATATTGTTGGTATAGATTATATATATATATATATATATATATATATATATATATATATATATATATATATATATATATATATATATATATGTATATATATATATATATATATATATATATATAATATGTATATATATATCATATATATATATATATATATATATATATATATATATATATATATATATATACATATATATATATATACTTAGCGAAGAGGTGGTCAAGACTGCCTCTTCGTTTCCAGTAATTTTCACACTCCGATCACCTGCTGACACGATAAGGAGGTAGACAAAGCTACACCTACATGGGTGATTTCGGGGTAATTGAGCAGACCTCTTTCTCTTAGCCTCGGTTAATGGTATCCTTGGCGTGGCAGGTAACGCTGCAATGATGAGAGGTTGTCTGTCATCTGCCATATATACGTACAAAATGGAGAAATCTGGCAATGAATTAAGGATTAATCTCAATAGGTATATGAATCTTCATAACACACTCACACGCTAAACGCACACACATATTGGTCAATCAATCAATCAATGTATTTATCTCTCTATCATATCTATTACTGTCTCTATCTCACCCTTGCAGTATATATACAGGGGTCCATAACTGTACAACGTTTCAACACTGCAGTCTCATTTTCAAGGCTAAAAGAGTAGGAAAACCAAAAATATATAAGTTACAAACTTCTCCAGCAAGATTAACATAAACCATCAAATACAAATAAGCAAAAAAAATAAAAAAAAAAAAACACACAACAATATGTTAAAGACTAAATGAAAAAGATTTAAAACAAACCTTTCAACCCGAGGTTCGGTTGCAGAAAGGTTTGCCAGTGCGAGAAGGAGTCGAGATAACTAAGGAAAGATAAGATTGGGCGGTCTAAACAATGTATAATGGATCTGGTGTAGTGTTTTTATTTAATGTTCAGTTGGAGCCTCAATACCAACACAATGAGTGAAAGTGAGTGAAGCCTTGTCTTGATTCAGGCAGACCAGATACGAACGTAATGTGAATAATGATCACGGAGGCATGAGCATGAAATCCTGGTGTAATTGGGATGTCCTTGATGTTGGAGCTAATGCAATTCTCACAAAGTTTAAGGCTCATTTCTTTTAACTTTGGTAATCCCCGTTACGCGATTTGCATTTGCTAAGCAATTGCCTGTTACGGAAGACTGGCATTTTACTTATATTTGGAAAACAATCATTCTCAAGTGCAAGGGAAAACATTTTTTTTTGTAGAAAAATGAATATGAGAAACCAGCTCTGTACCTGAATTCTTAATCAGATATTTTTATAGAAAGGTTTGCAGAAGACGTGCGAATATTACTGATATTTATTAGACATGTAAACCTGTTTAGATTGTATAACTACAAAAATATATTATGGGTTTCAAAAAAAAAAATCTATTTAATCAAATAGTAGTTGACCGTATCTCTGAAAAAATACACATGCATACACACACACACAATCGCCTGCATAAATACACACATGCAGTAGTTTTCCCGTCGTCCAACAAAACACACACACACACACACACACACACACACACACACACATATATATATATATATATATATATATATATATATATATATATATATAGATAATATATATATATATATATGTATATGTATATATATATATATATATATATATATATATCTATATATATATACTATATATATATATATATATATATATATATATATATATATATCTATATATATATATATATATATATATATATATATATATATATATATATATGTGTGTGTGTGTGTGTGTGTGTGTGTGTGTGTGTATATATATATATATATATATATATATATATATATATATATATATATATATATATATATATATATATAATGTTGGGCCACCCTTATGGCGGCCACCGGGTTGAATGAGATGATTAAATTAAATTAATTTCCTGTTCTTTTGTGTTTTACTTCGATATTTTCTTTACAAGACGTTGAATGTTCTTCACTGTGAGTCTAACGCTGAGTGACAAACACGCCTTACATTCGGGTACACAAACGTACAAACTAACATATAAACGCAAACATAAATTTGATTCAAGACTTATTGAACAATGATCATATTGATTCCTGCCTTGGCAATTACTAAAGAGTCGCATCGGACTCGATAAAAACATTATCTTCACTTAGATAAAGAAAGAATACTAATTCGAAAATATACCATATGACAACGCCGTCATAGTTCAGTAACCCCTCTGGTTGTTTAGGCCATCACGCCTGCTGAGCTAATGATAACCTCAACAATTTACTCATACAATGAATGCATTGTGATTACCACTTCGCTCCACTGCTCTCTCTTTCTCCCTTCCTATGTGTGTGTGCGTGTGCGTAATATAACATTACACACACACACACACACACACACACATATATATATATATATATATATATATATATATATATATATCTATAATATATAATATATATATATATATATCACATACATCATATATATATATATATATATATATCATATATTTAATATATATATATAATATATATATATATACAATACATATATATATATATATTATATATAATATATATATTATTATATTATCTATCTAATAGTACTATATATATAATATTAGATCTATATATATATATTATATATATATACATTATCTATATATATATATATATATCTATATATATCTTATATCCTATATATATATATATATATATAATAACTACAACCATACTATATCTATTATATCTAATACTATATATATACTTATTTGTAATAATATTCTATATCTATATGTATATATCTATATCTATATATATGATATATCTATATATATATCTATTATAATATCATATCTTATATATATATCTATATATATATATATCTATTTATATTTTTATCATATATTATATATATATATCATTTATTTTTTATTATATATACGTATGTGTGTGGGTATATATATACACCCCCGTCTCCTCTCGCCTCACTTGATTTCCCTCTCATTCTCTCTCTTTGTCAAAGTAACTAAGTCTACGGGCATAACCTGCCCCGTTTCTTGGACTGAACCAGCTCCGTTTCAGGGCATCACTTCTCACCCCACCCCCTTCGAGGGGGGAAGGTAGGATCAAACCCCATAAAAAAAAAACACACCGCCGTGTTCGAATGCCATGTTCTGTCAAAATTTCAAAGCAATCGGTGAAGAACTTTCGGAGATTTAAGATTTTGAACAAACAGACATTTTCATTTATATATATATATATATATATATATAATAGTATATATATATATTATATATATATATATATATATATATATATATATATATATATAGATATGTAATGTTTGTGTTTGCACGAAGTACTACATGATTTAAGAATATATTTTTCATTAATTTCCAAAGCCATACGTCATTTTTACCCTTCAGCAGTAGTGGTTGTCCCAGCATATATCTATGGATGAGGTTGCTACCTTCATGACTGGCTAATGCCAGTAATGTTTTGCAGGTGGGTTGACTGGACGTTTGGTAGGTCAGGATCGATCCATTCATTACCTTTCTAATGTGAATCCAGTGCTTTCTCCTTGAGCTATGATACGTACTAGAAAATGCAGTAAAGTAAAATTCACAAACACACACACACACACAAAACCGAAATTTTATTTAACATTAAGGTCACAACTCCCATCCTTTTCAGAATACAGCTAATTCGAATTTTGATGACGGATACAAAAAGTTTTGTAAAACACCAATGAAAACAACAGTGAGTACAGGGAGGTTCATTTACATCTATTAACAGATTCACTATAAGTGTTACATCATCGTGAGCAATGGACGTTGTTTTTTTACATTTGTTTTAGAAATGTTTCCTACAAAAGGTGTAAGAGTTTCCATAAGCCATTTAGATTAACGAAGCTGAACTAGTAATTGGTCTGATTGTGTTATTGATTTTGTATGTCTTGACTAAACCATAGAGATAAGGAAGGAGGAACATTGAGATGTAAACTGTTCAATTAAATGTTTAGAACCCTTTAAAACGGATTTAATTTGTTTACTAAAATAAGAGTTATGATCCTGTGGTAGGGATGTAGGAATACTACCACCGTAGGTACTGCGTGTCATTAAAGGCGGCTAAAAGGACAGCTGCTGCCTTGCAGTCTTACTTTCGAGTAAAAGGCCAGGCCCACCACCAATAATTGTGGAAACTGCTGCCTTGCAGTTGTTAAAAGGCTAGGCCCACTGCCAATAAATGTTGTTGATGACAGCAAGGGTATGCGTCATAAAAACCCCCTTTGCCAAACGTTAAACCATGCCTGAAGATGCCTTTGATAGAAGATAGTGGAGAATGCGCATCAGGCAACCAACCCCTTAATGTAGAGATAACTGTGGGAAAGAAGACTAAAATAAGAGTTCACTGTCTGTGTAGGATCATTCCTCATTTTCGTTTAGGTTTCATTATCATCTAATAATACCATTATTTTATTTACATAGTGACAATTTTACTCATTATTACCACTGCATTAGACTTATTTGCCTTGGTTACTTGCAATGTTCCGTTTTCTTAATGATGATTTTTTTTACGAAAGTTCGACGTGGCTTTGGGTAATCCCTTATCTCCTGGCCTTAGCAATATTTTCATAGAATTTTTACCAATTCTTACCAAGAATTTTACCTCAAAAAGTTAAATGGTGTAGGTATGTGGATGACATTTTCTGTTTTGACCAGTTCACGAAAATCTCCAGGAATGTCTAGTAAAGTTATTAGTCCTTCTATAAAATCTACCATAGAAGAAGAAAGATATTATAATTTGAGTTTCTTGATGTAACAGCCCATACGCATGATAAAAATTTCACCTTTTCAGTCTTTTGTTCATTATTATTCCAATCACCATCAGGTGTTAAATTCACTGCTTTTTCTGGGATATTCCTAAGGGCTCTGTGTGTCTGAAGCCCACAGTTTATTAATGGTGAGATTAAAACTATTTATAATGTTGCCTTGAAACTTAAATACACAAAGACTTTTATGGATGTAGCATGGAAAAGTACTAGGAAAATTTTTTATTTAACTAGTAACAAACTTGAATTTAGAATGTGTAATATTCTCAAATTATCGTATGATGAAAGTTTTTTTTTTTTTTTTTTTTAGAAATTCCTACTTATAAAACATTTTAACATAAATGTTGTTTTCAGTAATTTTAATGTCAAGACTTTAATATATTGATTTGTTTTATATATTTATCAACAACTTTTTTTAATCAAGAAGGCATCGAATTTAAAGAAACCAAAACTTAAATTTAGAACACTTCCATTATTTGACTACATAAAATAAGATTGATTCAATAACATTACTTTTAACTGTGTCGTTACACGGGAATAAGGATCTCACGTTTAATATATTTTTTTGATGAAATATATTAAACGTTTAGTCATATTCTTAAGCGGCGTTGTCTAGACTACGGACCCCGTCAGGTTTTATGACCATAAATGAGTTTATTAATTCGTGAGTCCCCTCAGTGATTATTTCAGCACACAGGACATATAGACAAGTAAATAATTATATAAACAATAATATATATATATATATA
>NC_087204.1:65176122-65196122 GCF_015104395.2 Macrobrachium nipponense
ACCATCGTGGGTGGGTGTTCTGTGCCTGTTGCCTCTGCTTTTGGTTTTTCACCTTGTTGTGTTTTTTAACTGCCAATGCGGTGTTAATGCGTATATAATCTTCACAGCCCCTACTTTTATGAGCACATACTGTTTATTTTAATCACTACTTCAGCCTGGAAAATGTATCAAGCGATACGAAACGTCGGGTTCTTAATAAATGGATTGAAAACAGAGTGCCTCTCCATACCTCCATTACACACACATATATGGCATATATATATATATATATATATATATATATATATATATATATATATATATATATTATTATATATATATATATATATATATATATATATATATAATATTATATATTAGGGCTTTTGCCTTGTATAATAAGGCGCCCTATGAGGTAATGTTAGACTTGCAATAATCTTACGCTAAGTCGGTTGGTTATGCACTTCCATAATCTATGGAGTGTCTTGGGGTTTCATGATAACGAACGAAGTATCTTCTTTCTGATGTGAGGTTCTAGTAGAAAACACGAAGTATAAAAATACATATATTCTTCTGAGATTACATGATGAATATCAGACACGGTGGTACAGGTCTTCTAATGACGATGGCTTGATGGCTTCTGCCAACGATGATGGCTAATTACACTCTGCTCCCACTACCATCTCGGTTACAAGTCATAAAGGAAGCAGACAGTAGCTCGAACATATGAACATACATACAAATGAGACACATTACTAATCACGTAGGCCGTTTGAATTATAGGTCGCGGTAGTTGTCTCAAGCAGGGAGCTTGGACTAATGTTTCAAAACAAATGAATGACCACAGGTGATGGCACGTTATCTTAGCCTACTTTTATTGTATACGTCACATTTATCGTCTCTGGTCTGATCACATTCCTCCAAGCAATCTGGTTGACCTCTTTAGTTTTAGTCTTTTATATATATGGAATAACATTCCATATTTTTATTATGTAATCACTTACATATATATGTTGACTGTGAAATTTTTTCTGTTACAACAGAGTACCACCTACTAAAGAAGCTCATAAAAATGCCAGAATGTAGAAAGCAAATGGTGTATTTCAGAGAACAACTGTCTCTCTTCAGGCAGATGATGAATGATAAGAGTTACAGAAAAAGCTGTATTTATACCAATAGGTCTGGCCAGATGTCAGCCGTTACATTACCCCTTGCCTCGACTGTGACCATTCTTACATTGGTACTACAGGTAGATCACTCCCTCAGAGATTAATACAACATACACGTTCAGTTACGTATGGACAACAGAGCTCATTTATTTTTAACCACATAAATAACCAAAATCAGAGAATAAACTGGAATTTGTCATGTATAATTTATAGCAGCAACTGTCGATTCAAAAGACAGATGGTAGAATCAGCTTTAATTAATCGAAGGAACATGATGAATATCTCAAAAGGAGTGCAGGACTTAGATACTATAGATAAAAACTTCCTCCAACCAGCGATTAAGAAGAGTAAAGAGAAGTTGTCAACTGGGGTTGCGTAACACTAACATCTGGATGGACAACCTGGTGTACACACTGCCTGAAGAGAGAGATGGTTGGATTCTGAAATGTAACAATTACTTTCTACATTTTTGCATTTTTGGGGCTCCTTCCAATATATATATATATTATATATATATATATATATATATATATATATATATATATATATATATATATATATATATATATATAATATATGTATATGATATATATATATATATATATATATATATATATATATATATATATATATATATATATATATATATATGTGTGTGTATTATATATATATACATATATATATATTATATATATATATATATATATATATATATATATATAATATATATATGTAATATATGTCTTATATATATATCTATATATATATATATATATATATATGTATATATATTTATATATATATATTATATATATCTATATATATATATTATATATTATTATGGATATATATTATATATATAGTTATTGGGCAGGGCGGGGTACAAGATTTTATTTTGGTAAATTTGAAGGAACTAGCTCTCCTTTAAATTCTTTGGAAATGACAACTGACTGGGGCGGTGAGGGGGAGGGGCCTTACTTCATGTCAACAGAAAGTAAAGAATGTATCCTTAGTAAATCTGTACCAAAATGTTTACCGAAGGATTGAAGGTAAATGTACTATTACCGTAATTTATGTGTAATATTAAGAGAAAATGTGCCACTGGGTTGCAAGCAGAAGCACTAATTCTAGTGAGTACAAATATAGTGCCTTTGACAACAAATAAAACTCTTAAGATTAGCACTGGGGTGGAGCACTGTAAGCAAAGCTGGTCCCACTGAAATCTCTGGAATCTTGTCCTGAAGATTGGACTTGCAGTAACTGTGTTGAGTGGTGTTCTTGAAACACAGAAGACGCGGCACAATAGGGAAGTCTACATGAATCTACAAACCAAGGGATGTCGTAACACACGAGATAAGAATGGGGGAGCTTATGTAAACTGATCAGCACTTAAATGGAAAATGCAAAATACGACAAATATCAAATTACTGAATGAACGCTAAGTTAATTGATTACTATAAGCACAACCAATAAGGATCTTACAAACAATTCTAAAATAAATTAAAAGTTGTTGCAAGTGCACAGTCAAAATCACTGGGGTCCCAGAGGAAGGCTGGATAATAGGATCATGGGAAAGGGAGAATATATGGAACAAGGAATGAGTGCAAGAAACAGTAGGTTAGGACCAACAACCAACTTACAATTCACATTACCTGACTCTGCAGATGAGACTTGTGTAGAGTTGAGCCAGAACGTCAGTGGAAGGGCTTCGGGCAGTGCTCTGGTAGCTTCCTTTGGGCAGTGCTCTGGTAGCTTCAGGATGACAATGTCAAAAGGTGTGTCAGGATAGGACTTCGAGCAGAGTCCCATTCCCAGAGGGTAAAGCAGAAGTGTAAACTAACCAGTAGCATCTTTGCTAAGACAACAGTAGGGCATAGTGCCAGGGTCAAAATAGGTGCATCAATTCCCGTTCCTTTGATCTCACCACTAATCTCAGTTGGTACCTAAAAGGTCATTGGAAAGCTGGCAAAGAAGGGTATGGAAGGGTGAATACAAAGAAGTGCTAATTAGGCTTGAGAGTCTTAGGCTCATGGGCAGAGATGCAGGTGTGAGGCACCGTGAAAACATGGATGCAGGTGTGTGAGGCACCACACAACTAAGGATGCAAGTGCGAGATTGGGTCATACCTGCATGGGTGTGAAACTTAATGAGTATTAGGAGGCTGATCCTTCTTAATGACTTTCATGAAATTCACTGGGGATTTGGAAAATAATTTTAAGGGGGCAGAGTCCCAGAAGGTCTTCATTTTCCTCGAGAAGTTAAGCAATTATCGGCTTATGGCCAGTGTCTTAATTGAATAAAATAACACACAGCAAGATACAATACTAAAATAGAAATTACAAAGAAAACATTATTTAGGTTAAGAGTAGTTAAAGAAACACCTTGTCTCAACGAAGTTCAGTTGATGTATGGAAAATTAACCATAACTAAACAAGTAGGGGCAGGTTTTTTTTTTCTTTATATTTCAATGTTGTATCTTGCTGTACTTTGCTTTAATCGATGTGTTGTGTGCATAAAAATGAGGAAAACACTCCCAAAAATAGCTAGTCCATTCAGGATGTGCAATGCTAACGTTTCATAGCCACAGACAAACGAACGAACATCCTTCCCGTGGACTGGTATGTCAAAACCGGCTCTCACGAGAATCAAGTAAGTTAAGAGGTCAGCATGACCTACAAGTCAAGGATATGCATTTGTCACTCCAATTTTATTTCCTTTCTGAGAGAAAACATTGAGAACTATGTATCACTTGCTCTCTGTCTTTCCTCTTCGTAAGATAAGTCTCTTCAGAAAGCTTCTATCTCAAGATGGACATCGACTTGTAAATATATAAGAGAATACATCATTTTTAAGTCCACGTGTTTTGAACCATCCTTCCATATGACTGATGTGAGAACTGAGAAATCTATCTAAGTCCATGCCAGCCAGCCAACATAAAGAGAAGGGAGAGAGAGAGAGAGAGGCTGAAATATGTCTCGATAACATATCACTTCTTAAGATTGAATCATACGTCCGGCATCGCTTCGCAGTGTCATGAAGATTGTCATGCAATGACAATCTTCTACACAACATTATAACAGGCACATATTTTATTAATCGACATCTTCATCATATTAGTGGCGTCCTCGTCGTTTATCATCGGCTGCAAGAAACACCAGTAAACACAGACTTCCATGAAGATCATCAACAGGACGAGGAGGAGAAACAACCGGTGAAGTTGCAGCAACCAAACACATCATCCCCTAGACAAGGACATCCCAATTCCTGACTGGAACAACGTCTTTCGACACGAGCAGGAGATACACCTTATAAACGAAGCTAAGTAAATGTGTCTTAACCATTTGCTTTGTAGACACTCAATTATCCACTCATTCGATTGCAGGTCATTCAGTTTGCTGTTCCTGGGTGAGTTAAAGCGACATTTGCTAATAACCCTTGTCTTGCAGGAATTTTACTCTGTAATTTTTGCCAACTTTTTTCTTTTTCAGGGATATTATTGAAATATATTATTATCATCTTTTACCGTGTAACCATACATATAATTTCTGTGTGTTAGTGCCCTTTCAATGAGCCTTTACCTGAAGTAGGTGTTTATCTAGCACATGCGTATGCACAGTGGTAGGGTATATTCATACAGATATTTTGATAGGATTGCTAACATATGTACCGTTCATAAGAAATCTCTGGGAAAAATGGCTACCACGTGGGGGCATCCACGTCTACCCCATCCAGTAATCCTGTTGTGACTTTAGTTAATGTGAGATCCGCCATAGTACCATTCCAAGGGCGCGTTAATGGTCTTTTGACTCAAGGGGTTGAATTATGGATCTCATCTGTAGATGTTCATTTGAAAGCAAAGTCCATAACAATTCCCTCCTTACAGCTTCAAGAAGCTAAAAGCTCCATTGATTTTGCTAAGAATGATGCTTGGTCATACCTTAGTGGGGATTTCCTTTCAAGAGGCAAACATGTAGGAAGAATTTAAAGTCAAATTACGTTCAATCTAAGGTAGTGAGGAAGCGCTGAATGAAGTGTTAGCTTTGCGGAACATACATAAGACTATTTCCATGACCAACCATAGCCTAGTAGACAGGGCTGCGCTGATCGCAGACCGTCTGAGTGAATACATGCATCAATTTAATCAGTCAGGTTGGGTTAACGGTATCAAGATAACCACAAAAGATTGTGTCAGGCTTATCTATCTAACCTTCATATCAGCAATATTGCCAGAAGCCTTAATACAGTGTTTTGGTGGTAAATTGACTCCGGGCAGTACAGAGCTGGACATATACAAACAAGTTAGAAAACATATATCTAAATGCACAGATTTAAACCCATCTCTTGTCTAGGCTTTTTCAAAACAAGAGAATAATCCACAACAAGTAAATGTAGTTAGTAATTACTCAGTCAGGGTAACTTGCCTTAACTTAAAGAGAACAGGACATATGATGAATGATTGCCACACACGTTTTTGCTCCATTCACAATACCACAAATAATTCATATGCTCAGTGTAATGCTCGTAACCATTCACAAGGTAAGGCTAAGAATACACACAGAACGTCGGTGGTGACAAGAAGAAACATCCAAACAATCAAAAGAAAAAATCCGTTCATGGGAATGCCGCACAGAAAAAAAGGTAAATCAGCCTTCCGGGAACTCAGTTCCTAATCCTTCTGCCCAAAATAATCAAAACATGGTAAACTTTCCGAGTGTCCAAGGCAAAACATGCACCATGTGAATGACTCCATCGGGGAGGAGAATGATGTTGGGTCATCCATATCATCATCTTTTGAATTAAATAATAAATTTAATCATCTAGAAGACATGTGCGAAATCCAGAATTTTCCGGCGAACCACACGACCATACCCAAAAAGTCAGTGCAGGATCCAGTAGATTTTCATATAATCCATGCTATCATTAGTACAGATGAGTTACGTCCTACTTTGCACACAGTCAATCTAGAACATTAACCCTTCAAGTTATTTTTTGACTCCGGTGGTCCACATAACACCTGTTGTTTTCCAAATTCCCTATTGAGAAATCCAAAGTTCGCTTATCGGGGCATCGGAAGTAAAGAATTAAGCATCGTGGGTACGACTCAGGTGCAGTACATTAATATGTATCCAGTTGTAAATGTAGGATATCCATCCATGTGAATTCAAAACATTGTTCTAACTCTGCAAAGAATGGCGTATTTATCAAAGGAAAATTCTATCGATCATCGCACACGTTAAAATCCGTTTTGGACCAAAGGGAGACAGATACTTAAACAGTAACATACATTGAAGAACCGATCACCTGTTTCATGAACAATGATATCATTCAAGCCACCCAACACAATTCTCGTAAACCCACACTGGCAACCTACACACAGTTGCTTAAACCTAACATTCCCTCTTACCTTCCGGACTCTCTGAAAATTAATGGACTTTCCGTAACACAAGCGTTGTACATTGTTGACGCTCATCATCAGGTCAAAATTGAAGTCTGTAAACCACCTGAATAATGATTCAATAATGAAACAGAATCAACACATCATAGACATTGAATCTTACAAGTACCAAATTCTCAATGTTGCTGAAATTAACCCCGCACAAACCGTTGCCGACGAGTCTCTTTTACAATCAATCAGAAGCAAAATAAATGCAGATATCCAGGATAAAGGGATCAAACAGAAATTTTTTGAGCTCTTATCCAAATATCCCAGGGCATTTTCCACTAGCAAGGGATCTCTAGGAAAAACAGACGTAATTGAACAACATATCAGGTTGAGCAATAAAAATAAAGTTATCTACGTACCATCGTACCGTCTCCCTATGAAATTTCAGAATGAAATCATTGAAGAAGTAGATAAAATGTTAGACGAAGGAGTTATAAAAAAATCTATTAGCCCTTATAACTTTTTTTTAATTGTTGTGCCAAAAAAGGATCGGACTTGGTGAATTTGTGTAGACTTCCATCGCCTAAATGAGGAAATGATTCCTGATCGTTTCCCGGTGCCATGTACCAACGACATCTTATCTCTGTTAGGTCAGAATAAATATTTCACTTCATTGAACTTACTTAACCCTCTTACGCCGAAGCGGTAAAAAAAAATTGTCTCCCTTGTGCCGGAGGTGTTTCATAGTGAGCGCGGAAGCGGAAAAAATATTTTTTTCAAAAAATCACAGAGCGCTTAGTTTTCAAGATTTAGAGTTCATTTTTGGCTCCTTTTTTTTCATTGGCTGAAGTTTAGTATGCAACCATCAGAAATGAAAAAATTTATCATTATCATATATAAATAATGCGATATATGATAGCGCAAAAACGAAATTTCATATATAATTGTATTCAAATCATGCTGTGCGCCAAACGGTTAAAGGTAACAAGTTACTTTTTTTTTCGTTGTAATGTACACTAAATTGCTATCATTGTGGTATATAACACATTGTAAAACGATAAAAGCAACACAGAGAAAATATTATCACAAAATAATGCATGAATTCGTAATGCGCGGACGTAAACAAATATTTTTTCAAAAATTCACCATAAATCTAAATATTGTCCTAGAGACTTCCAATTTCTTTCAAAATGAAGACAAATGATTGAATATTTCTATACATACTCTAAGAGTATTAGCTTACAATTGCAGTTTTCGACCATATCTGACGAGTTAAAGTTGACCGAATGTCGAATTTTTTTATATATTTATTTTTTATATGCAATTATTTCGGAAATAAGAAAAGCTACAACCTTCAAATATTTTTCGTTTTATTCTACATAACATTGCGCACATTTTCATATATAAAACTCTATGAAATGCCTAATATTAAACGGAGCAAATATTCCGAGAATGGGACGTACGCGTTTCGGAGATTTGTGGCGGAGAATCCGCGCACGGAGGGAAGGAAAGATTTTTTTTTAAATTCACCATAAATCTAAATATTTTGCTAGAGACTTTGAATTTGTTTCAAGATGAAGATAAATGACTGAATATTACTAGACTGTAAGAATTTTAGCTTACAATTGCGTTTTTCGACCATTTCGGTAGAGTCAAAGTTGACCAAACGTGGTTTTTTTTTCTATTTATCGTGATTTATATGCAAATATTTCGAAAATGAGAAAAGCTACAACCTTCAATTATTTTTTGTTGTATTCTACATGAAATTTCGCACATTTTCATATATAAAACTTTATGTAACGGCTAATTTAAAATGGTGCAAACATTACCACAATCGCACGTATGATTTTTTCGGAAGAGTTACCGCGCGGACGTAAAGAAAATGTTATTTTTTTCATAAATTCACCATAAATCGAAATATTGTGCTAGAGACTTCTAATTTGTTGCAAAATGAAGGTAAATGCTTGAATATTACTAGAATATAAGCGTTTTAGCTTACAATTGCGTTTTTTGACCATTTCGGTAGAGTCAAAGTTGACCGAAGGTTGAAATTTTGGCAATTATCGTTATTTATATGAAAATATCTCAAAACTGGTAAAAGCTACAACCATGGGTTGTTTTTAGTTGTATTGTGCATGAAATTGCGCACATTTCCATATATAAAACTTTATATAACGGCTAATTTTAAAATGGTGCAAACATTACCACAATCGCATGTATGATTTTTTTCGGAAGAGTTACCGCGCGGACGTAAGGAAAAAGTTTTTTCATAAATTCACCATAAATCGAAATATTGTGATAGAGACTTCCAATTAGTTGCAAAATTAAGGTAAATGATTGAATATTACTAAAATATAAGAGTTTTAGTTTACAATTGCGTTTTTCAACCATTTCGGTAGAGTCAAATTTGACCAAAGGTTGAAATTTTGGCAATTATCGTTATTTATATGAAAATATCTCAAAACTGATAAAAGCTACAATCATGAGTATTTTATTGTTGTATTTTACATAAAAATGCGCACATTTTCATATATAATACTTCATGTAACGGCTAATTTACAATGGTACAAAAATTATGTCAAAGTAACAAAATAATTTCCGAGATGTGTCACAGATACTTTTTAGTGCGGCAAGAAAGAAATTCGCGCTTGCGCGCCTGCGTAACGATTGTAAACAAAACAACACCTTGATCCGTTAACTCCCAGCATCCCCCAAGGCGCGTGATTCAAAATTTTTAGGCTGGTAGGCCTATAAGTATTTTTCCGCGAATTTAAAAAAAAACTTTTGTAAGTCGACGTAAAACACGTCCAGTCGGCACACGGGTGACAAAAAATGTCAACGTAAAATACGTCCAGTCGGCGTAAGAGGGTTAAAGGCTTTCACCAGATACCCTTAGATAAAGAAAGAACACCTTATACCACTTTCAGCACGACAAGGAGACATTATGACTTTTTACGTATCCTTTTGGCTTACGATGTTCCCCTATCACCTTCACACGAATGATTAATATAGTGTTTGGTGACCTGCTAGGTGTAACTCTCCATGCCTATATGGACGATCTTGTAATTTTTTCCAATACCATAGAAAAGCACTTGCATAAACTTGAGTTAGTTCTCCAGAGATTAAGACAGCATAATTTAAGAGTAACAATCTCAAAGTGCGAGTTCTTCAAGAGCTATTTGGGTTTCACGGTAACCCATCAAGGTCTTAAAATAGTCCATGATAAAGTTTCTGCCATCAGCAATTTTCCTGTACCTTCTAATGTTAAGGACGTACAACAGTTTTTACGCATCTCGGGATATTATAGGTGCTTTGTGCACAACTACTCACTAATCGCCACTCCTTTAACTGACTTTACAAAGAAAGGTGCAGATTTCATATGGGAGAAAAAGCACCAAGATGCGTTCGATACTTTAAAAGAGATATTGAGCACCTCCTCCCCTATCTTAAAATTCCCCGATTTCAGTAAGGAATTCTTTATTGCAATTGACGCCTCAGATCAAGGGGTAGGAGGGGTACTACTTCAGCAATTTGCTAACCAGCTTTTTCCAATAGCTTTTTATTCACATAAATTGAAGCCCTCTGAAAGTAAATACGCAGCAATAGACAAGGAAGGGCTAGCTATTGTCAATTCGTTAGTGCATTTCAAGTTCATAATTAACGGCTATCCTGTTAAGGTCTTTATTGACCATAAGCCTCTCACTGACTGCTTCAAAGGCTTTAACCACAGCCCTAAAAGAACTCTGGCGCGAAGATAGGATATCTACCTGGTAAAGCAAATATCATCACTGATGCGTTATCCTGCAACCCCACACCGACATATCCAGAATTATTAGGTGAATTAGAAGATATTGCCACACCCCTACAAACCCTTAAAATAGTGTTCGAACACAAGAATTCATTGACCCAAACGATCGAGAACGTTGAAGACATGGGTTGGAGTACAGAACTGGTACAGATTGAACAACAGAAAGACCCTCAGTTAAGTAAAATAATAAACGCTTTGAACGGAAATCCTAAAGAAAAGGAATACAGAAAATATTCGCAACAAAATTTCATGATCAAGGATTATATTCTGTGCATATCCATGACTAGGAAAACCCGAAGAACACTGCAGTCGACTAACTACCAAAATTCGGGATTGGATATTCTTGACCCTGTCCTATAACTAAGACCTAGATGGCTATTCTTGAGGATTGGATATTATAGCCATCTAGGTCTTAGTTATAGGACAGGGTCAAGAATATCCAATCCCGAATTTTCAAATATAAGGACTCATGCATCCAAATGCAAAATTAATGTGGAAGAAAAGCATTTTTCAATAATAGGCACTACTAAACAAACAGCCTACTTAACGACCCTTGAGTCTTTATTTATCAAGTACCTCTCTCCAAGCTTAAACTTTAATGTTTCTTCGTCTCCTCTCTCTCTGGCCTAAGTGTTGTCTGGGCATGTATGAACTGTTGTGGTCACTTGGCTCTTTTCATTACCTTGAATAGGTAGACTTTCTCACTCATGTTTTGTTTTAATTTTAAATTTTGTATTATTTTTAGCTGATTTTTTTTATTGGTAATAATTTGTACTTTTAACTTTTAATGTATCAAGTAAAATTTTTATTATTGCAGACTGATGATGTGTTGAAGCAACATGAAACGTTTCTCATATAAATAATATAAATAAAGCATGCTTCTTAGACTGCTGTCTTCCTGGGACTCCTGAATGTTTTATCAACGATTTTCCTGATGTTTTCTATATATATATATATATATATATATATATATATATATATATATATATATATATATATATATATATATATATATATATAATTGGATTTTATGTGGCAAATGATTTATCATTTGCAGCACCAGTTACCAAATAACAACCCTTAACAGGACAGCCAGTAAGGACAAACCACCAATAGATCTTCACATACGAAACTACTTTCATGGACATGTTAATATATTATTTGTAAGAAATGTAAATTAGATGGAGGACCGAAAATTTACCGAACTTTGAGTAGGCTCATCTATCTCTACTGTGCAGCATATGCTTACATATGCTCTGTGCAAAACTGCCTTGTAGTATCCATTCTTACTATACTGTAACGTAACTGGGTTGAAGGTTTTGTTTGCATCTGAATAAAATTAAAGGAGGAACGCTGCCATGATTTGTACCTCCTCTTGGGTTATTATATTTAGTAGCAGAGCGTTCACTACAGCAACCTTCAACCTAGTTGGTTACCATGATGCTCCTGGGAATATATACTGCTGGACTGGAGTGTAATTGCAAGGTACAACATTTTTTTGGGGTTGTATACAGTGCTAGTGGGAATAAAATGAGGCCAGACAGTGTAAAATATTAAAGTATCTTAGGTGAATTGGGTCTGTAAAGTCTTGATAAGGTACTCTACAAATATAAGGACTGTTTTGAGTTAAATGATTTGAACCTAGGTTTGATAATGAGGTTGGAACATTCCATTATATTGTCATGTGGGAAGCCTATCAAATTGCCACATAGGAGAATAGCACCCACGTTGATTCTTGAGGCTAAACAGTTGTTTGATGACTTAAAGAAACAGGGTGTAATTGAAGAAAGCGCAAGTCCTTATGCAGCACCTATAGTCCTTGTAAAGAAGAAAGGGGGAGGCTTAAGGTTGTGAATTGATTATTGGAAATTATACGTAAAAACTAAAGGATGCATTTCCTCTTCCTTGATGCATTGGAAAGGACCAAATATTTTTCCACTTTGTCCTTGCACTGGGGTATCACCAGGTTTTGCTAAGGAAAGGAGAGCTAATTAAGTTATTAATCCGTCATACCTGCTGTGGCACTAGGTAGTGTTTGTAACCTTGTTTACCATAGCCTACAGTGCCACAGGTCTCAATAATCACCCATGTAATATCCCTAGCATTTTAGTGAAACCATACTTAATTTTAGTGCACACATAGTGCTTTCTTTTACCCAATATCTTTTGGTATGTAGTATATTGTTGCATTAGTCTAACAACTGCTTTCTGTTCACTGTTTCCCATTTCTCATTGGTCCTACGCAGTAACTAATTTAGTTATACTGTAGATAAATCTCCCAAAGTGAACAAGTTAATGGTCTAGTCAATCAATTGATATTTCAACCCTTGGACCCAACGAGATCGTGGCTGGAACGTGACAGTGGTGACCTTTCGAGGATTCTTAGGCCTCTGATGCATGCAGTAATCTTAAAATTCATTAAAATTACAGTATATTCAGGTAGTGCAACTTTAAAACTGATAGATTAAGCATTTTGCATACGCATATGATCAGTCGTGAATGTCTAAAACACCTGATGACCTCAGCATTCACAACAATAAGTATTTTCTGTGCTCACTGTATTGCATTCAAAATTGTGATAAAAAATCATTCAAGTTTTCATGTGCATTGTCGCTTCCCTGTTACATCCATCTCTCACTCCTCTCACTTGTGAGAGGTTCATTGTTATCCACGCTAACATAAAGTGCTTTCTAATTTACTATAAACTGGGTGAAATTATAAAGAATTTCCTGCAGTAAATCTCCCAAGTGAGATATTCCTTTCTGGCAACACGAGTTGTTCGTTTAGACAGCTGTCCACAATACGCACTCCCATTCATACCTAACATGACAACTAGTCAATTTTGTGACTTCATATTTCTTTCTCTTAGCATTTGTTGATTGACTGATTCTCAAAATAAATCATCATATGTTTATCTTGTGTTTAATTCTGAACTAATTTTTTTGCTCAAAGAATTAATGTAAATAATACAAAACTCTTTGCGTAATAAAATCTGTCAACAGTTGTAAAATCTGTCAACAGTTGTAAAGTAGGCCACCAACCACAAAAAATAATTTATCTTTCTGTTTAACACTTGCAATCCACAAGAAACATTACACCATGACAACCTTGAATTTTCACAGTTGTGCGAGAAAACAGTCCTTTTACTTTGCATGATTTTAATTCAGCTATTTCACGCAGGGAACGCTCAAGTACGGCATACACCCTTATTTTGAGGATTTACCCATAAAAACCTTACCTTTATTCCTCACTGGAATTTACTAAAGTTTAAGGAGAATTTATTGAAATTTTTATATACAATTCATATAAGGAAATAAAACTCTTGGCACAGCCTTGTCATGCCAGAGTGATGACATGATAGCTTATCAGTGAACTTGCAGCGCTGATGAGCTAGCATGTAATCTGCCAAGAGTTTTAATTTGCTGGTATGTATTGCATGTAACAATTTCAATATATATTCCTTAAACCTAGTAAATTCCAGTGATGAAAAAAGGTAAACTTTTTAGGGGGTAAATCCTCAAAATAAGGGCATATCCCGCCCTTGAGCATTCTTCACGTGAAATAGCAGACACTTGATCACCTCTGGATTAACTCTTAAGAGTGTGGCTAACAAAAACATATGCAGCTCCCCAGGGAAACTTTGAGGTAGGGCATTTAAAGAAAAAAACACATGACTGGAAAGAGAAAGATATACAAATGCACATGACATAAGACAAAATATTCTAAAGAATTCTCCCTACCTTTATGAGAAGTTGAAAAACACGTTGTGGGGCCTCTTTTACAAGACAATCATTAATTTTACCAAGTTATACAGGTTTTTTCTAATAAATGACTATTTTATTTTGCAAAATTATAATTCCATCTCACACTCTATCAAAACAGATAAGAACTGGAATCAGTAACAAATTCTGTGTACATTTGTTATAAAATATTTTTTTAAATTCACTAAGATCAAAGTTGCAGTAACTGTTTTGGATTATACATGTTTTTCCTTATATTTGTTTGCAAAATTATAATTATAACTGACATACTACCATAAAATATAAGAACTAAAACCAACAGCAACCCCTGGATATATCAGTGAACAAATAAATAAAAAGATGTCATGGGAGGAAGAGGAACACGACATGCCCCTCTTAAAGTCAAGATCACAACTAACTCAGGAGTCACCTACTTTGTTGATTTGAGCCAGTCTGAAAGTGGGTATAAATTTAATGGTGTTTTTTCCCACTCGATTCCCCCAAATTGATGATACTTAATATTCATGCTTACCATGAGTGACTCCATCCACCACCCAAAACCTTTTATTGCTACTCATATGAAGTCATCCATCCTTAAGGGTTAAGGTCAGTTCAAGGTCAAAATTTTCCACCTAACATCAAACTTTGCTGCAGTTTAACTTTGCATTTTGGTGTGTATTCTTACAACACACAACCATTTGAGACTGGAAAAAACAAAGGGGTATTCATCAAAACTACGTTCTTTTGGAGTTATTGCAGAGATCCCAGCAAAAATGAAACCTTATGACTCTTCTGGAGTCGACTCCTTCGTGTTCACCAAGGATTTACTAAGGCATTGAGTAGGACCATTTTTGCTGTTTCCATCACAGAGCGTTCAAGTTTGTTTTACAGTGAACATTTGCCTAAGCATGTGGAAGAGTAGTTTAGGTAGTAGATTCCTCAGTATCGTGTCTTAGATCTTCAGTGTTGACCTCTCGGGGGGATCATAACCTACACACCACACAAGTGCACCTACATCTACACTATGTGGTTGCAACATGGCTGCTATGCACCACGGGAGTGCACATTCTTGTAATCATATGAGTGTGGAACCGTTCCACCGGGACCAGAGTGTCATCTGTTCTAGAGGTCATTCCTCAGGTCTCACAATATACGTCATGCCTATACTTACAGGCAAGTCAGGACATTGGCTAGTCTAATGGCAAACGACCCAGTACCAGGCTAACCATGCCTTTTGGAGCTTGAGTGTCACCATCATTAGCACTTTTCTCTACGATTTATTCATGAATCTAGAGTTTTCTTTACAATCCACATGGGATAATTTCCACATGAGGACACATACATTAAGTTCCAAAGACCTGATGATTCACGTGTGATCCACACAGCATTTCCATCAGTACCTTCCCTCTGCCCAACTTAGTGCCACAAAACACCCAAGATGGCGACATGCAAAGCTGCCACTTATATATAGAAACAATATTCATGCCACATTGGCACCCTTGAGTTTGCGATTTAGGGAAAGGTAGACCAGTGGTTATACCTTTCGCTTAAACGGTGGCCCTGACACCCCTCTAGCAGGAGGCCATACATTCTAGGACCACTTGTAGCCAACTGTCTTTATGTGTCACCATGTAACAGTACACTGCAGACCTATTTGGTGAATGTACTAGACGATACTCAGATCTAGACATCTCTCATCAGAGAGGATGCTAATCCTATCAAGGCATTTATCAATGGCACATAGAATGAAATATGTCAATGCAGAGGGACACTGCATGGCACCACCTACTGTGATGTTAAGACTAGTCACTCTGAGGCATCTAAACTCTGGACCTTCAGGATAGTACAATCCCCTGTTTACCTGACATCAATCCACTCCTCTTAGGGCTAGACCTCTTAACCCATCTAGATCTAAATTTTGAATACGGTTACTATAGCATCCAGGAGCTGCTATTGAATGGAATACAGAACTCTCAGGAACCTCATTCCAGGCATGCCTAGTGGCTCTTGATTAGCCCAGAGCTAGAACACTCACCTAGAGCCCAACAGGGGTCCTTGCAAGGTTCAGAGTCTGGAACTCTACTTCCCTACTTTCTCATGGAGTATCACAAGATCCTTCAAGCCAGCCCTATCATGCTGAAGAAGAGCAGGCCTCTCCACCACTAAGGTTGCCTCTCAAGGAAAATCCGGAACGGAGCCAGAACCTCGACCCTCCACAGTGGACATCCTAGGAGGACATGATCCTAACAGATCTCATGGACATGATCCTGTTAAGTGACATCAATCTTGGTTCAGCTCTGGCCTAATCACCAACTCCAGCACCAGAAACGCCTACCAAAGAACTTCATAGAGTACCTTAGTGTGGGTTACGCTCCTGGGGCCATGTGATCTTGATGAGCTAAAGGAAGAATCAAAGGGGCCTACTTCCCAGCCGAGAAAGCAAGACCCAGCCCAAAGACACCTTTGTGCTGGGATCCGGTGAGCCCAGGGGAGATGGTCGTGGACCTGCACTTCAGCAAGGATACAGATGTTAACCCAAACTAGCAGCTAGAGACCAACACCCCTCTCCAACATGTGTGAGAGGCTTTCATAAAAGCAGGGGTGACATTCCCTGCACCACCTCCAGGGTTGCCCTAGCTGCAACAGAATCCCCAGAATAAACATTTCATTCCCTCGGGTAATCTTCCCCATCACTTCCAGAGTATAAGATTGATGATGCTACCTTGGTATTTTACGATTTTCCATGCCCCTAAGGAAACTGAAGAGGCCTCAGACTCCTCTATGGGGGGACCAGCAGAGGATAGCAACACTACCTCAAAGACTTACTTCTGCATAGGGCCATACTACAACCGGTCTTACCCAAATGCACAGACTGGAACCAGCCGGAAACCAAACAGCTCACCGGGGGTGGCAGATGACGCTCCCCTGGCCCACCATCCTTCAATCTGGGGTTTCCATGTGCAACCCATGGCATAGAACTCATACCAAGCTCACTCCTATGGGGGGCCTGTAACAACAGCCAACTCCCATACCACCATTGGGACAAGGCTATGCTCCTGCTCGTCCTGTTGGCCTCCATCCGGATCTAGCCCCTGTTCCCAAGTTAAGACCGAAAACTCCTGACCTGAAGTACAAACCGTACTTAAGACCCCTTCGGGCTGTATGTATAACCAAGCAGAATTCAATGTATCAAGGAAAACACCAACAAAGATTACTGACCCCTGCTTTTGCAGGACTATAACTGGGTTATAATATGCATCAAAGGTACAAATAACATAATAGCTAATGTATTATCCTGGCATTAGACTATTTCCAGAAAAAATTCCACTCCTCTTAGAACTTTCCGACTATCTACTCCTTATTCCAGAGAAAGTACAAGTACTTCCTATTAAACCTTTGTTTTGTTCTTATAAGACTTCATTTTACGCTCCAGATCATACTTTTATAATGCTTTCACTTGGATCTGGCATCCAGGATGGTGCACCCAATGCTTTCATGCTAGTTACGGAGGGAGCAATGGTCAGTGACCAAAATCACTAAAAAGGCATTTTACAATCCTATTACAGGCTTACTATTTTTGTATGAATGAGTAGTACATATAGATTAAAAAGTCTACACCAATTATTAATTTTAGAATTTAGCAAAAAGGAAATTTTAATTTGTCCCCTTTTACACAGAATAAGTTGCTGGAAATTTTCTCTATAACTGTAGTTAAGTTTCATTTTAAGCTGTAATATTATATAATGTTCCTTCAGGACTGCATTGAGAAAGAGTTTTACTTCTTTAGGTTTCATAAAATTTGTATTCATTCCCTTCAAGACATTCACACTTGTAAGGGTGTTAAACATCTCCTATTGTGAGGAGTTGTTGCATGTCACTGCATGACATTTGCATGCTCAACCTCATTTCAATTTTACAAAAATCAAAAGACCATATAAAGTAAAAATGCAAAAATATGTCATGTTTTTTAGTATAGAAAATTTAGGTGTTTTGTCCTAAGCTATTTTTTTCAGATAGGAGTGCCAAAGAAAAATAAGTCCAATTTGTCTCAATGTCAGACAAATCATGGGCGCCCAGAAGTCTCACTTTTAAACCCTTAATGTCATCATGAATTAGATTAGTGTCAAAATAGGGTCAGAGTAGTTTTGCTCCACTCAACACACCATTGAATATTAAAATTTCCCTCAAGATGCTACAAATACAATAGCTCTACAGGAAGCAACTCCAAACAAATTCCATATAGGATTCTAGTATTAGCGATAGCAAATGCAACGGCATACCCTTTTCAGAACATCTGCATAGCCATTAATGAGTCCTTCAGAAATATTCCTAGGGATATCCATCCCTTAAATCTTTTCTCTAATTCCCTGGCCAGCTATGTATAATCTCCTTTAACGACCTCCAGCGGTCATTAGCACTTCATGCCACCTAGACTCACTGGCCACCTACAATTGCCACCTTCAACAACATCTGGGAAATCTTGGAATAAGCCTTAACCTCAACACCTCCTACCGCCATTGTGTAAAACTCCATAGGGGTGCAATAACTCCTTACAGCCGCTCCAGTGGCCAAGCTCTTCACCCTGCCATGGGCCATTTTAACTTTGACCAAACCTGAACCCTTTTCACACTTAGTACCTCAACCCACTCTCAACCTCTCTCTCTTTAGCAATGCCCTTTCCACTGTTGTTTATTGTGACACTCGTTTCTGTTGAAATATTGTTCCCTTTCCAGCACCACCTGGGGATTTGAGGGATACCCCTATGATGGCAGAACAAAAAAAGTTACCATTTGATAACATCCAAGATGGGTATACAAGGGCCTAGGATTGCCCTTCCAAATCAGTACAGTAGGGAGCCACATCATAGGAAAGAGGCTCTGACGATGATAGTCCTATGCCAGTAGCTCTCACTTGGACCTCTGTTGTTCACCTTTCAAGTTTAGAGATTCATCCAACTCAGTGCCTAATTTACACTTTAAGCCTACAAGCCCCACCTAACATAGATTCATGCTCCAGACGAATCCCACATGCACCACCACAACCATGATCTCCCATCCAACAGCTTGGTGCAATCAGCAATCCAGCCATACCCCTACTTAATCCCAACACAAGCAGTGAGAAGACAGCAACTTCATCAGCCATCATCCCCACATCAACAAATGTAAAAGTACACTGACATGTCAGATTGTACTGGTAGTGCTGTTGTGTCTACTTGTGGCGTCATTCAGCTGTATTTAAATAGAAATAGTTACAAAATGAAGTCTAAAATCAGTGCTCATAAAAGCTATTATTTTATGTGTTTCTTAGTTATTCTGTACCCATTGAAGGAATAGTGTTGCTAATTTAGTTATCACCCTCATACCTGGTTTGGCTCTAGGTAGCATTTGTAACTTTGTACTATAACGTAGCCTACAGTGTCACAGGGTTCAATAGTAGGACCCTGTGATATCCTTTGCATTTGAGTGAAATTATACTTAATTTTAGTGGATGCATAATGTTTTCTTTTAACCCTTAAACGCCGAAGCGGTAAAAATCAAAAACTCCCCCGAATGCTGGAGCCGGTTTTGAGTGAGCGCGGAAGCGGAAAAAATAATTGTTTCAAAAAATCACAGCGCGCTTATTTTTGAAGATTAAGAGTTCATTTTTGGCTCCTTTTTTTGTCATTGCCTGAAGTTTAGTATGCAATCATCAGAAATGAAAAATAATATCATTATCATATGTAAATAATGCGATATATGGTAGCAAAAAAAAAAAATTCATACATAATTGTATTAAAATCACGCTGTGCAAAAAACGGTAAAAGCTAACGAGTTTCCTTTTTTTTTTGTTGTATTGTACACTAAATTGCAATCATTTTGATATATAATACATTGTAAAACAATAAAAGCAACACCGGAAAAATATTATCACAAATGATGTACG
>NC_087204.1:65201122-65202849 GCF_015104395.2 Macrobrachium nipponense
GTAATCAACTTCTCTTTGTAGTAATTGCTAACTTCATTTCCTTCAATAATCTAAGTAAAATTACGAGCGAGAGGGGAGAGAGAGGGGACGAAAGAAACGAGAAAAGAGTGAGAGGAGATCGGAGACGACGGAGAGAGAGAGGGGGTGGGGGGGAGGAGATAGAAAGAGAGAGAGAGAGAGAGAGAGAGAGAGAGAGAGAGAGAGAGAGAGAGAGAGAGAATAGCTACCCAGATATTCAAGAAAAATTCGAGACAATTTTTACCTTTCACTTTAAAACTACTGATTTAATTTGTGCCTGGTTTTGCGTATATATTACGAATACAAAATTATGTTCACGTGTTTATGAAGTGCATGTACATAAGTACATTTGTAAATTAATTACTCATTTCATAGCATTGGCTGACTAATACCCATTTCTTTTATTTTAAAAGAAAATTTTTTTCATACAGATAAATTAGTAGTTGCACTTTCTCTGGAGTCTGATATTTTCATTCATTCACTTGAACATTAGATGTTCTTATCAAATTTTCTATACCTAATTTTAGATAAATGAAGTAATCTTTCAGCTCTAGTAAACAATCGAAAGTGATAGAAAATAGAACCATTTTCGTTTTCTAGTAACCTTGTAAAAGGAATGACCGAACAAGATGGCAAAATATAGACTAAACAAGGGACGGAAATCAAGGTGAAACTAGGTAGCAAACAACTAAAGTACCTTTTGTATATATTCTCTTTCATGATGAATTTAATTAATAAGTTTAATTTACAATATGGGCGATAAACTTCCCCCTCCCTACATCATCATCTCATAACCCTTTCAAAACCACGGTTCATACCCAGCGAGTAATTAGATAAATTAGGATTTGTAAAAATAGAAACTAGGTTCCCGTATGCAACGGCTTCATTAGAGCAAATTAAACCTATATAGTCGGGTTGATTCGGTTTTAAAGAGCGGCGGCAAAAAACAGACAAACAAAAAAAAAAAGTGGGGTTAGTGGGGGACACATGTTGGGTGGTCATCCCACATTAGGGAAGCAGAGTCGATTTGAGGGGAAGGATTTAGAAACAAAATTCGTGCAGGGTTTATAGTCGGTTAAACGGTGACGTCCTACTTTAGTTTATTTCTACTGTTAATTACATTTCCTTGTTTCATTTTTTCAAGAGAGAAACAACGGTTTTTATTGTTGTCGCGTCTTTTCCTCGTCTAGATTAATTTACCTTGGAAGCATTTAAGAGCAAGGTTTTCAAGCATCTTCACTCTACTGAGGAAATTCTAATCTAAATAACAGGATAGAAGGATAATTATTTCTGAGCGGTAACTTTACTTTATATTATATACCTTAGGAATAACATTTTCCTTTAATGATATGAAAGGCGTAAACAATTTTCAAATTAAGAAATATGGTGCGGCTGATAGTATGTCGGGTGCCTTTCCTCTTCCATTTCTACGGAAGCAATTAAATGACTCAGAAAAATAGCAGTTAAAACAATAAAAATATTCACAAAGGGTTTACAATGAATGTCTTACAGTCGTAAAGGCGGAAAAGCCCTACCCTCCAACTAAGAAAAAATGTTTGAACTGTTTAAACGATTCGTCCTGCGATAAAGCATGAACACCTGACCTCATTCCTCAACGTATATAGATGGTTTAACGTTTTGGCAAAGGTTTCCCGACCGCAAGCACTTGCAGCCGCCAACCGTATGCATAGTTTTTGACAAGATAGCCT
>NC_087204.1:65203349-65210849 GCF_015104395.2 Macrobrachium nipponense
GTGTGCGTGTGTGATTGTTGTTTATGTTGTATACATAATTTACTTTCAAAATATGAATCACGAATATACAGTGTGTGCATTTATGAATGATTTTTTTTCTTCTTTTTCCTGTATTCGTATTTTTCTTCTTCATCATTTTTGTTCTGTAATTTTTCCCAGCAGTTCACTGGAAAACAGAAAAGCTTGAAAAGTGAGAGAAAATTTAATTTTTGCCATAACCATGGGTGCGGAACGACTGTTATTTTTGAACGCAAGAGACTATTATAGTTCTAAAAAGCTTTGATTAATGCAGCCATTGTTCTCTGAATACGAAGATGAATATTACTAAGCTGGTTATGAAAGGAACAGGAAGGAAAAAATCAATAATGGTAAAGATATGCACAAATGCATTAAAGTTACTACTTATTATTATTATCATTATTTCAGACACTATCATAACTTACTGAAATATTGGGAATACACGGATTCCTTTTTTATATAGCATAATTATTTATCTGAGAAAAGAGAGAGAGAGAGAGAGAGAGAGAGAGAGAGAGAGAGAGAGAGAGAGAGAGAGAGAGAGAGAGAGTAGTGAAATTATATTCTTCGATTGCTCAAAATAGTCCACAGCACATTATTTTCTTTAACAAGGCAACAACGGTAGGAATTTTAGGCACTGGAATTAAAGCACAAAACAAGAAATTAATTTGTGTTTACCTTAAATCTCGCTGGTAATCGCCTAACGCAAAGAGACGAGAACTAACCTAGCGTTCATATATAACTCCCCTATACATGGCCAAACATGCAAATTAACTTTTATAAGATACTTAGCTAGTGCGATGTCTTCATGAAGATAGGAACTGGAGGTAATTACATAATATAACTAATACAGAATGGCAGCGCTCGTCACTATCGGGACCCATGAACGTCCCCTTAAATTGTCATGTGTGCACAGAAACCCGGACAGCAGCACATTACCCAATGCTATGGCGGGAAAAAGGTGGAGGGAAACTCTTGTCACATTTGCGAAATACTGGCGAAAAAATATCACTTACAATTAAAAATAATTATTAATTATTAATTAGTAAATCGCAATATCTACAGTAGAATTAATTATAAAGAAATTAACATTTTTCTTTTTATGGAAATGGAAATTAAATGTGTCATTTTATAACATTCTTGGGCCAAGGCCCCCCCAAAATTAAGCAAAAAATCAAACAAGAAGGTGATTTCTCACAAAAGAACTAAACTTAACTTACAGAGCTCCTTGTTTTATGAGCTCTCTCCTCTCTGCTGTAGCTCTAGTTTTGCTAGCATGTTGAGGACGTGTTTCAATCATTTGACCAGGGGGATGAGGTATTTCAGAACTAGGAGCATCAGTATTCACATTATCATCAAGATTACCTATAAGTTCCTCATTCACTGGTTCACTAACCTCCAAATGTACAAGCTTTTCAACAGTTCGTGTACTGACATGACCTTTGCAGTACACATCTACGGAACGTATGACTCCTTCTGAATCAGGTCGAAGCTCAACAATTCTACATAAAGGCCACTCACTTCTTGGAGATTCAACTTGGGCCAAACCAACATCCCCAACTTTAAGATTATTCAATTCCCTAGGTCTACCAGAACCATAATGACGTTCTCTTAATGAAATTATATATTCATTCTTCCAAATCTTCTCAAACTTGGAAATGATACAAGACAATAGGGAAAACTGCTTATTCAATTGATCGTGGTCCATGAAGGTAGGATCAGATTCATCCTCTAAAACTACAGGTGGCATAGCTTTAATCGATCTGCCATATAGGAGATATGAAGGGGACAAGGGTCCTGGAGACATCCGATCACTGTTGATATAAGTGAGCGGTCTATTATTAACACGAGAGTGAATCTCAACAACCACAGTCTGAAGTTCATCTAAATTGACTCTCATATGATACAAAACCTTTCGCAAACAATTCTTAACAACCTTAATCATCCTCTCATAAAAGCCACCTTGCCAAGGCGCTCTGGGAGTGATGAATTTCCAAACAATACCACAATACTATAGTATTCTCGTATTTGAGGATCACTACATATTTCTTCAAGAAACTTGGCAGTTGCTTTAAAGTTTGTCCCATTAACTGAAATTATTTTTTTGGGAACAGACCAAGTGCCACAAAACCTACGAAAAATTAATAAGAATGATTCTACTGTCATATCTAAAGCCACATCTAGGTGAACTGCTCTTGTAGCTGTACAAGTAAACAAGCAGATATAAACCTTCCTCGGCTCATTATCTTCAGTCATTGTAATGATAATAGGCGTAGAATAATCAACACCTACATTATCAAATGGTCTGTTCAAAACAACTCTATGTAAAGGTAAAGAAGTGGCGACCAGGGTAAACACAGGGATTGCCTTCAACTTTCCTGAAGATAGCAAATTTCCTAATCACTTTGCATACTGCTTGCCTTCACTTGGGGATCCAAAGTTTGGACGAATAGTAGCAAGAGTTTCCTGTACTCCTCCATGTAAATTATACCTGTGTGCCTTTAGAATGAAAAGGTTAGTTAAATGTTCTCCCGGTAGAACTAGTACAGGGTATTTGGAATTCACAGCAATCTCAGCATGCTGGAGGCGACCTCTTGACCTCATCAGTCCAATGAATAGATCAAAATACAGACCTAAGTCCTTAATCAAATCAGAACATTCGGCAGACAAGCTATGTGGTTTCTGCAAAAGATCATACAAGCTCTAAATTCAATAGGATCAGGATTCTTAGAATAAAACAGCCAAGTAAATATTTCTTTAAACTTAGTAAGTTGATAATATCTCTGCCAATAAACTGCTGGATCTGGTAAAGTTATCTTTGACACTCGATTGGGTGATATCTTGAGTATTATTTGAGACAATATATCATAAATCATTCTAAAGACTATTCTTTTTTCGGAGAAATTTGAATTATTTTACCTAAATCGTATCTTAGGGAGTGAGAGTACTTTCCTTTTCATGTGAATTCAGATACATTTAACAAATGCATGTATAGATAGAGATGGCACTGCTAGTGAATATTTGTGATTTCAGAGCTCAGAGAGAGAGAGAGAGAGAGAGAGAGAGAGAGAGAGAGAGAGAGAGAGAGAGAGAGAGAGAGAGAGAGAGAGAGAATCTTAACATTTAAGGGTCCCGTGTATGTTTACAAGGTTCAGAGAAATATCTTGTAAAAAGCTAGATTTCTCATCTGTGCAAATGCTAGAAATTTAACTGAATATCAGGTCTACACGCCTGATTTGGAGTGCGTTAACATGTTTGAGGAAGACTTCGTCCTGATAAGTTACTCACTGATAAGACTCCCATCCTTTAATGAGCTGAAGATATCCTTCGATAGAAAGAGATACTAAGAATTGTATAATTTTGTCTAATCACTGGTTTACAGAGGAATTGAGGAAAGAATAAAAATAGTTGTTTTAGTCTAATCGTGGGGTGCTAATTTTAGATATGAAACCAGTTTTCACTCATCACCTCTAGTTTTTGAGATATACATGTATACATGTACATAAATGTGTACGGCATTCATGGCTACCAGATGTGTCTTATATAGGAAATTGTGTTTTTTTGTTAGAAATTTTAGGAATTGTGGTCTTTTTAGAAGATTTACGGCCCCATGTGTACTAAAAACATCTGGAAACCCTAACGTGCAATGCGGCTGGGTGTACACCAGTAGCCTACTGGTGGCGACAGCAGACGGTTACTGCTGCTCGACGTTCATGTTACATAACCGTTTTATACGTTGGATACATACATGAACAAGATGTTTCTTCCTCCTCTTCATATCAAGCTTGGTTTAATGAAGAATTTCGTAAAGGCTATGGACAAAACTGGCGCTGCCTTCCAACACCTTGTTCCCAGCTCTGAGTTCTGCGAAGATCAAGGAGGGCATCTTCGTTGGACCTCGGATCCGAGAGGTGCTGAAGGATATGGACTTTGAGGAGCTTCTTACCTTAAAAGAACTGAGAGCATGGGAAACATTTAAGTCAGTCTGCTATGGTTTCTTTGGTAACACACGGGCACCAGATTACCAAGAGTGTATTGAGAAGTTGTTAGTCTTATAAGGAAATGAGATGCCGAATGTCACTCAAAATTCACTTTGTCCACTCCCACCTTAACTTCTTCCCTCCGAACCTCGGGGCAGTGAGTGATGAGCATGGAGAAAGGTTCCACCAAGATATTAATAAAATGGAGAGCAACTACCAAGGCAAGTGGAAACCCAGAATGATGGGGGACTTCTGCTGGATGCTCTTACATGACAACCCAGAACCAAAGTACACAAGATCATCCAAAAAAAAAAACTCACTTCTAACTGTCTGCTGTACTATGATTTGTGTGTATTGTATTATCCATATAAATTCAGTTTCATTAATGTTCATTATCTATGTTGTTGTTTTTTCTGTAATATGCCTTTGTAACAGATGTAATAAACACATTATATTTTGAATTTACATGCAGTATAATTAAAAGGAGATATGTAAAAGCAAAAAACTAGGGGTGATAGACCAAAGTTGTTCAGAAATTTGAATTCACCACACAAAATTATTAAAAAACACCCATTCACATCCTTGCCCTTCAGAGAGAAAAAAGAAAATATATTTTGAATTTATAGCAGTATAATTAAAAAGGGATGTGTTAAAGCAAAAAGGTAGAGGTGAGAGAGCAAAAATGTACAAAAATTTTATTCACCAGATCAAAATTAGTAAAAAACACCTATTCACATCCTTGCCTCTGAGCGAAAAATAATGTAAACCAGTGATTATTATAACTGTCATTATCATTTTTATTTGGTATCTTCACTTTCTCGTGATCTTTATATGGAAACATAAAGTCCACAGCTGTATATATGTAGTATATTTCTAAATACAGTAGCTTTCGCCAACTTGATCAGTTGGCCTCTTCAGCCTGAAGAGACAACTGATCAAGTTAGAAAAGCTACCTGTATTTAGCAATGTATTACATTTATAGTACTGTTGATTTTATTTTTCCATTATCAATGGGACTCTTGGAATATCTATGACAACTTACCGCACCGAAAACTCGTGAATGTTATCTATTGATCGGATTTAATATCATAAATTTTGTTTCTTCTAACGTTCACAGCTTCAGTCATCCAAACTTGTCTACAGAAGACTAATTATCAACTACATTTTTGTCTCCTGAGCAACAGTTCCATCGCATATATGAGGTAAATTATATCGCTTCTCCATCTCTTTTCCTTTCGTTGCCTTTTATTTTTCACCTTTTTCCCGTCTCTATCCTAGTATTTATTATCTAAGTGGACGTGCAAGTCTTACGAGTGTCACACTTATCAGGAATGTGCATGCTATAAACTGTCGTAGTAAATATTTGTATCCAGTCGTTTAAGCAACTCCTTAAGTCACCATCATGGAATTGTATTATTAAGTTTAATATTCAAATGAAGATCTAAGTATAGCTGTACAAGAAAAATAATTTTACATCCCCGTTTTGTGTAAATGTTAAAGATTCCATAGACTCTGTTAAAGAGTTAGTTCAAAGGAAGGCTATAGTAAATTCATTTAAACAATAAAAAAAGTCAGACTTAATTAATGCACTAAACAACTACCTGAGACAATGGTAATGATACCACAGGTATGAACAATACGATGGCGCTTGTGTAAAGGATAAACAGGATATTTGGGAAAAACATGGTATTCTAATATAAGCACCATAAAGATAGATTGTAGATGTTGATTACGGGGTCAAGCCTACATAAGATGAAAGGCCAATGAACTATACTGATTGTATGTTGACTTTCAAGACCCGAAGCAGGAAAATAAAGGAAAACGAAAAGGGACAAACATAAAGCTCTTTATAAGGTGACATCCTAATAATTATGATCAATTCTACCAATATAAGCTCATTATTTTGAACAAACACCGTGCGGAAAAATGCCTCTGGTTGCATGTTCTTTTCTTAAAAGAAAAACAAGGCACAGACTATAATTCGGTCTAAATGTAGGATATAGGGTTTATGGTTGCCGTTCAGCATCATTCAAATATGTATGACCAAGAAATATCACATTACCATATCTTCAACAGTAAGGGCATTTTTCTGAAGGTGAATGGTAATTAAAAATATATATATATATATTAATAGATCACAGATATAAAAGATTCATGCAAGTGATTGGCAAAGAATAATTAAGCAACATAAATCAATGTTAATTCTTACAGGAACTTTAAATCTTTAGTTTTACTTACGTTGTTCATAAAAATTTGTGCGTAGAAATCTATATTCACTAGGTAATAATAATAATAATAACGGGAAATACAAAGTACAGGGAAGGGAACTAAACAACACAATAGAAGATGTAAAACAGAGGTTTAAGGCCAAAGCCCATAAGATCCAACGGTACCTGAACAGGAATAAGGGATACCAACAGAACAAACTATTCGGAACCAACCAGAAAAGACTATACAGCCAACTAAGAGGGGAAGACAACCACCAAGAAATTCCTGAAGCCGAACCAAGTAAGAGACTCTGGGAAAACATATGGAGCAATCCGGTATCACACAACAAGCATGCAACATGGCTCAAAGAAGTTAAGGAAGAGGAAACCGGGAGAATAAAACAAAGATTCACTGAAATCACGACTGACACAGTCAGACACCAACTAAAGAAAATATCGAACTGGAAATCCCCAGGTCCCGATGAAGTCCATAGATAATGGCTCAAAAACTTCAATGCTCTACACCCACGAATAGCAGAACAACTCCAGCATTGTATCACAAATTACCATGCGCCCAAATGGATGACCACAGGATGAACATCTTTAGTACAAAAAGACAAGAGTAAGGGAAATATAGGCAGTAACTACAGGCCTATCACCTGCCTACCAATAATGTGGAAGTTACTAACAGGTATCATCAGTGAAAGGCTATACAACTACCTAGAGGATACAAATACCATTCCCCACCTACAGAATGGCCGCAGAAGGAAGTGCAAGGACACAAAAGACCAGCTCCTGATAGACAAAATGGTAATGAAGAACAGTAGGTGAAGGAAAACCAACCTAAGCATGGCATGGAAAGCCTTCGACATGATACCACACACATGACTCATAGAATGCCTGAAAATATATGGGGCAGAGGAAAACACCATCAGCTCCTCAAAAATACAATGTGCAACTGGAATATAATAATTATAAGCTCTGAAATAAGACTAGCAGAGGTTAATATCAGGAGAGGAATCTTCCAGGGCGACTCACTGTTTCCACTACTCTTCGTAGTAGCCATGATTCCCATGACAAAAGTACTACAGAAGATGGATGCTGGGTACCAACTCAAGAAAAGAGCCCACAGAATCAACTATCTGATGTTCATTGACGACATCAAACTGTATGGTAAGAGCATCAAGGAAACAGATACCGTAATCTAGATTGTAAGGATTGTATTTGGGGACATCAGGATGGAGTTTGGAATAGAAAAATGTACCTAAGTCAACATACAAAAGGGCAAATTATCA
>NC_087204.1:65215849-65232997 GCF_015104395.2 Macrobrachium nipponense
ATATAAGATGTATATATATAGAAATATAAATATAGATGATATATATATATTAATATCTATATATATATATATATATATATATATATATATATATATATATATACATCTATATATATATATATATATATATATATATATATATTAATATATATAGATGTATATATATATATATATATATATATATATATATATTGTCACAACTTCCGCTTTCCACTTGGACTATTCATTAATTCTCAGTGATGAGGGCAATACTTCATATAGGTAAAGCAGATAATGTGATGCGAAATATAAAAGTAAAGTTGAAATTAAACAAAACTTTACTTATTTTAAATCTTGTCAGAATATATAATAACAAAAATGATAACAAATAGCCACTTAATTACTGCAAAGAACAAATGAATCTTAAGCCACCAGATAATGAACTCAAAGCTTTAACTGTAGAGAGTTTGGAAGTAAACATTTCCAAGGATTACATATGCAAAAAACAAGAGGTAATTTCATACATGATGTACACTACAATCAGCAATCAATAGATGACACCAACATCATACACAATAATAGGTGTGCAATTATAATTGCTACAATGATGAGAGGGTTATTTTAGTTCCTGCCTGTTAGGAATGAAATTACTATGACAATTTTATTGATATATTTAGTTGGATTTAAGTGGTTCCTTTCTGTCCAAGAAGTGCTAATGTCTGTGATGGTGTTATTTGACCATCAAATGCTGTAGATTTATATATATTGTCACAACTTCTGCTTTCCACTTGGACTATTCATTAATTCTCAGTGATGAGGGCAATACTTCATGTAGGTAAAGTAGATAATGTGATGCGAATTATGAAACTAATGATAAAATTAAACAAAACTTTACTTATTTTAAATCATGTCAGAATATATAATAACATAAATGATAACAAATAGCCACTTAATTACTGCAAAGAACAAATGAATCTTAAGCCACCAGATAATGAACTCAAAGCTTTAACTGTACAGAGTTTGGAAGTAAACATTTTCAAGGATTACATATGCAAAAAACAAGAGGTAATTTCATACATGATGTACACTACAATCAGCAATCAATAGATGACAACAACATCATACAAAATAATAGGTGTGCAATTATAATTGCTACAATGACAAGAGGGCTTTATAGTTCCCGCCTGTTAGGAATGAAATTACAATGACAATTTTATTGACATATTTAGTTGGATTTAAGTGGTTCCTTTCTGTCCAAGAAGTGCTAATGTCTGTGATGGTGTTATTTGACCATCAAATGCTGTAGATTTCAATGTTGTAGGCAGACAGGATATATGACCATCAAAGAAATTTCTTGTTGGTAAGCTTGGGCCTTTCTAGGAAAGTAAGGAGCTTGTGGTCAGTGTAAACAACGACACTTTCAGCACCTTCCAGATATAGACGAAAATGAAAGACAGTTGCAACGAGGCATTACAATTCTTTCTTGATAGTAGGCCATCCTAGCTGAGTGCCTTTGAATACTCTCGAGTAGGTGTTCCAACAAAGGGGGGAAAGTACTGGTCCCATTATTGAATTCCTGCAGTAGGGCCACCAAATCCAGTATTACAAGCATCAACCTGTATAAAATAAGGTTTAGCAAGATTAGGAGCTTGCAACAAAGGAGATTAACTTATGAATAATTTCAGTTGCTGGAATAATATTGCACCATACCTAATAATGTTTTAAGTTCTTTTTTATCACTAGGAGTGGGAAATTATGTTATAGGCTTTACATTTGTATCCAAGGGTAATGGAGCCACTGCCAATGACATGTCCTAGGTATGTAACTCTAGCCTTACCAAATGAACTCTTAGCTAAATTAATAATGAGGTTAGCTCTCAGGAGTCTTTTGAAGAGTTATTTTTTTTAAGGTCTTGAGGTGTTTGTCCCAGGTGTTACTAGCAATCAATATGTCATTCAAATAAGCATACATGCCCTCCAAACCACATATAATTTCATGGATCATCCTTTGGAATATAGATGGAGCATTAGTCATCCCAAATGGCAAAACTTTGTATTCAAAGGTGCTATAAAGGCTGAAATCTCTTTTGCTCTATCTCTTAATTTAATTCGATAATAACCTTTCAAGAGGTCAGTCTGGGTAAGATATTTAGAATTACTCACAGAGTTGGTAATATCAGCAATTCTAGGTTATGGATAAGCATCCTTGACTGTTAAATAATTAACCTTTCTATAATTTGTACACATACGACAGGAACTGTTAGGCTTTTTGACTGAAATGCTAGGTGATGCCCATGGAGACTTACTGGGTGCAGCCAAATCCAGTTTTAGTAAATATTTAACCTCAGCCTTCGAGGCTGGTAATAAATGATGGGACACCTGATAAAAAGATTGACAAACAGGACTGGTTTTTGGTTCTAGCACAACATCATGTTTCACCAAGGTACAGCAATTAGGAGTGTCTGAACATAAGACTTCAGAACAGCCTCTAATTCTTCTGTTCCCACCTTAGGGAGATGACCAAAATACTGTGAAAGAAGAAAAAGAATCTGTGAATTACTAGCATCTTCCCACAACAATATATGATTATAAACTAAAGTTTCTTCTTCATTCGGTACGAGAGGAGCTAGACGTTTATTAACAACTGCCTCGGGTACTGGGGATTTCGGTGCAGTCTCCTCAATGGGAGCAATTATCCTCAAGTTGTGAGATGAGTGATCAGTCTCTTTTCTTATCAGGTGAATTACCTTTGGAGAAATCATTGCAGATTGGTATGGTGTTATAAGATTAATGTGCACTAACTGGCTAGGTTTCCTTTCATCTGGAGTTTCAATTTCATAAGTCGTTTTAGAAACCCTTTTGGTGATTTTATAAGGACCCATAAATTCTTCTCATGGAGCTCCTGGAACTGGTCAATATACAAATATATCATCTCTTACTTTAAAAGTTCTGAATTTGTCCTTTTTATCGTAATGGTTTTTCATACGAATTTGACTGTTGGTTGAATTTTTATTGACAAATTCATAAATATGGTTAAGTTTTACGTTAAGACTATGAAGGTATTGTGCAATACTTACTTGCTGGTCTTTGTAAGTACCTCTGAAGATGTTTTCTTTTCCCATATATAAATTCCAGTGTACTCATTAGGTGTATTCCGAAGTACATGCATAAGCAAATCTAGGTCTTCATCCCAATCTTGTCCAATTTTACAAATGTAATTGTGCAGGAGGATTTTAGTCTTCTGGTGTGCCTTTTTCGAGGGCTCCATTAGGTGTGGGTGATAAACTGAAGCAAAAATATGAGAGATGATTAACTGTTCTAAAGTTTGCTTATACAAATCAATAGTGAAGTTGGGCCCCTGGTCACACTGCAGCTCTTTTGAAAAACCAAAAATGGTGAATATTTTAAGAGGATTAATAATAATTGTTTTAGCAGATATGTTTTTAATAGGTTAGCCAAAGGAAATCTAGTACCGGGTGTTTTAAAATTAGAGCTCCCCCCCTCCACAGAACAAATGGAAAGTTATAAAGTTTTCTGTTATAGCCTATCTCCAAGTACAATATCTTAAGTTTCTATTAAGCTATTTTTCATTTTACATTTCTTGTATTTTCAGACTGAGTGACAAAGTTAGATACAACCATGGCTAACGACTCGGAGGAAATCAGATGGATTGACTGAATCCAGGCTATAACCTTCAGAGAGGCCAGGGATGCTGGGGCATCCTTCATTTCATGTTCCTGGATAGCTAAATACATTAAAAGAGATGAATCCTTTGTTAAAAAAACTGGAACAAAAATCCATATGACTGTCATCGCAAAATGAGTGAGATTCTTGGAAGGCCTGAAGTCCTTTCTCAGAAGTCAAAAGACATCATAGCAGAGGCAGTGGGTAGACCAAGGAGTTGAAAAAACTAGTATCAAGCCATTCCAGGTATCAGCAAGTCCAACATCACTCAGCAACAGAGAGAAGACTGTACATGGTTTTGTGGTTCATTTCTTAAAGATTGGGATGAAGCTGACTTTCTCTATGTTACCGCATAAGATGAATTCTTCATTTACACAGTCAGGAAGCCAAATCATAAAAATGACATCATTTGGGCAGCAAAGTTGGATCATATCAGCGATGACGTGCGCCATCGCCAAGTTGTGAAATTTCCTGAATGTTTGGTAATTTTTCTGTTTCACAGCCAAACGGTCAATGTGGATCATCAAAGAAAAAGGACAGTCATGGAATCGTGAATACTTCAGAGAAACTGTGCTTAGTGGTTGAGTATTTCCTTTCCTCAAAGATCCTGCAAATGTGTTATCTGTTGAAGAAGTCACGAAGTCACATTTTTGTATGATAAGGCACCATGTTTCAAGGTTCTTCAGACACAGTGGTATCGATTTCTTCTCATCAAGTGAATTTCCAGGTAGCTCCCCTGACCTTAATGTGTGTGAAAACATTGGTAGTATCTTAAAGGATCATGTTGAAGTGCGCACAGTGAACTATGAAGGTATACCAAGCCTCGACAACCTGCGAAGAGAGGTAACTGAATTGCTCAGGGAAATGGAGTTTGAGTCTGCTTTTTTGCGATTTGTTGAAATCATACCCCTCAAGAATTAAATACTCAGAGAGAAACTTTAATAAATACCTGTTCTGAATTACTTTTGTTTTTGTCCATATCAATTTTAGTTTATGCTATAGAGGGGGGGGGGGGCTCTAATTCCGAAGCACCCTGTAGTTGGACATAACAGTTAAAATGTACTCGTTTTGCTTTATAGTTTTGGGAAGTGGCCCAACACAATCTACAATTACCTTTTCAAAAGGAGAATTAGGTACTGTAATAGGAACTAATGGTGCTGGTGGTATTTTCTGATTTGGTTTACCAGTTACCTGGCAGGAATGGCAAGGTTGTATGTGGACCTTTACATCAGCTTTCATACCAGGCCAGCAAATGCTTATAGGTTTTGGAAATGCCTTGATGAGTCTCTACTGAATGAGCAAGATTCAATAAAGCTGCACGAAGATTAGAATCAACTACAAGCTGGTAACTATCATGCCAGGAATTTTGTCCTGCAATCTTCATATGTCTATAACATCTCATAAGGATATTATTATCAAGATAAGAACACGGTAACTTACTTTCATCAATGTCTTCTTTTACTTTATTGAAATAATCTTTCAAACTATCATCAGAGCTTTGATACTTTACAAATTTATCTGAAGGAATATCGACAAGGTCAGCAATGACTTTTTCACCTAAGGTACTTTGATCTACCTTATCTTTGTGTTTAGTGTCTTTAGGAGAAACCAAGGTTGCAGACCTGGTGACAACTTGACAGGGAAGCTCTGCCACAGGAGAAAACTCTACTTGGCTAGCTTTTTCGATCACTACTTGAGGCTGAGTAATGATAAAACTAGGAGTACTGTTAGTCTGAGCCAGGTTATTACAAAGTGTCATGTCCATATTCTTGCAAGGCAGGTCAGAATCCAACAAGGCGGCATTAGTTGAACCTTTAAAATAAGTACAATCAAGAAAAATCTCTACAATAAATAAAACCTTTTGACAAGTCAAATCTGTCACAGTTACATATTGATCTGCTGGTTTGCTAAATCTTTTAACTTTGAGCTAATTATAGTTTGAGATGGCACTGTATCTCAAAATTTGCACTGGAATATTATTCATTTTACCAGGATATGTAAATGCTGAAAAGTCTGATACAGGTTGAGCACAGTGAAGTGTCGTTGTATTTGGAGTAGGTCCTGATTTGGGTTCTTGGGGAAAGCATTAGAAGAAGCCTTATCATGAGATGATTGGCATTTGGGGCTAGGACAGTCTTTTAATATGAGGGCTTTCTTTCTTAAAAAAAGTACAAACCTGAGAGGCAGATGAAGGCGAGGAGGATGTGGTTTATGCTTATGAATGAGATGGTAATTATCTGCTAATAGGGCAGCACCTTTTCCATCTTTTTCTTATTTTTCTCTAATAATTAAACATTGACACATTAGCTAGAATACGCCTTAGGAATTCTTCCAAAGCTATTAAATTCTTCAATTGTTCTAAAGTAGTTATTTGTTCCTTATCTATCCATTTATTAAACTGCTTCAACTTCAGTGTGAAAAACTCCAGATAGGTTTGAGCTTGGTTTTTCAAAGTTTGTCTGAAGATTTGTCTATACCCTTCTGCTGTCACATTTTAAGAATCTAATATGGCAGTTTTACAGAATTCATAATCCCTTTCTTGGACAAGTTGTGCTGCCACATACGCAGTTTTTCCTTTGAAGGAGTTTCTGATTAAGAGAACATATCGTTCTTTAGGCCAGCTGAGAGTTGCAGTGTTTTCAAAAGTATTAGAAAATAAATCAGGATCTTTTTCATCGAAGACAGGCAGGAGTTTGCATGCTTTACCAAGATCAAAAGAGTTAGATAGCTGTTTTTCTGCTAACCTTTCTGATATTTTTATGGTCGGCAGTTCCTTTTCCAACAGAACTCTTTCTTTTCGAGAACAACTCTTCTTTGCTCAGTTTCTACAATTAAGCTTGCAACGTCTACTTTTCTTTGTTCAGCAGCGAGTAATGATTGGTCTGATAGGGTTAATAATTTTGCCTGGACTAAACCATACATATAAGGTAGGGAGGCGCACTGAGGTGTAAACTGTTTAATTAAATGGTCCGACTGCGGCATTTGCAGCTTCTACCCTTTTTTGTTCAGCTGCTACTGAGGCATTTGCAGCTTCTACTGTTCGATGCTGCAGTTCAAGTAGCACCTCGTTCAGGTGTTAGAGGCCTTAAGGGAATAGCCTCCTTTTCAGTTATGTTACCACTATTTATCAGGAAATTAAAGTCTTTCCCAATAGTTCAGTTTTCACAACAGCATGATCTACAAATATTCTTGCCCTTATAGCTATTTGACAAAGCTGGTCCCTCTCAGATTCCTGTAGTGTATTCAGGTACTCCCTGGGTGCACCTAAAATTTTTTTAGATCGAAAAGCATCTCTCAATACTGATAAAAATACAATTGAAAAGATCACTTGAAACTGTATTACTACCATAAAAAGCTATACAACTTCAAAACTTTAGGTCATTCATGGATTTATGGTGTGAGGGCCCTCACAAACCACAGGAATTACCTTGAACCATATGTAATACAATGAATAATTGATGTCCAGAAAATTCATTTAAATGAACGAACATTTGCTATGAATTATTTTTAAAAAATAATTCATACCCAGCAGAAAACTTAAGTTCACTTGCATAAGTTGCTACATTTTTCCCAGCTTCTGTACGACGTCCTGGGCACCATTGTAGATAGCTTTGATGAAAAGATTGAACCTACATCAGATGAGGAACTGATTTGTTCCCGAATTCAGAAACACATGCCCAAATATCCCACAGTGGATAGTACAAGGAATTTAAATTTTCCTTCTCCTTGTTTGTGTGCCAAAGTGGAATATAAGAGATGATCTACGGATCCAGGTGCAACTGTTGCGATGTTTTAATTGCAATAGGCAAGGGCGCACAAAGAAACTATGTAGAGTCAGATACTGTGGAGCATGCAAAAGTGCAGATCACTTTTGACGGTCTTGTCCGTCACTGAAACAGAGGGGTGCAAGACTCACCCCTCAGAAATCTGGGAGTTTTGATATGAGAACTTCCCAAGCAGGTTACTCAAAGGGATAAAGGGTTCAGCGAAATTTTTGGAAAGCTGATCAACAAAAAGGATACAGATGATTTGCACTTGCCATTGTGGTGTTGTGGGGGACGCCCCATAGCCCAGGCCGATTGTACATGGAATAGTGGGAAATGTGAAGATCCCAGTTATTATTGATATGGGAGCATCAGTTAATTTGATGGATGATAACTGATATCAGGCCATGTTCTCCCAATATCCTTTGAAACCCTCAAAGGAGACGGTTTGTGATGTGCAAGCCCATAGATTAAATACCTTAGGTTCTATAAGAATGCTGGTTGCTCTGAGTGAGTGTTTAAAGAACCATTTTTGGTGATAAAAGCTGTTGCACTGGGCAACAGACTTTTGCTGGGTCATTCTGCATGTAGGAGACACAAGGATATCGGTCCATACAGATGGGATACTGGGTGTTTTTATTGCATATGTGAGTGTACGTGGAATTGAGGTAAATAAGGATACTGGGGGTGATTATGGGTGATATTGGTTATTATATTGGTGATATTGGTAATACTGGAGGTGATTTTGGTGATTATACTGGTAATATTGGTAATACTTGCAGTGATATTAGTGGATTATACTGGTGATATTGGTAATACTGGCAGTAATATTAGTGATTATAATGTTGATACTAGTGATCATGACAGTATTAATGGAGATATTAGTGATCATGGCGATGATAATGGTGGTTATAATGATGATATAGGGAAATGCTAGTGGTAATTTTAGCAGGGATATTAATGGTGGTATGGTTGATAATGGTGGTATTGTTAACAATGGTGATACTGATACTAACACTGGGGTTATAGCTGATAGAATAGAGGATACATTTATAAACAATGGTGATACTCATGAGGAGGTGGAACATGAGGGTGCTCTGTATAATGCCCACAAATGTAAAGGTGTTTTATAAGAGGACGTTATTTTAAATCAAGGTACAATGTCTATGGTGGAAGTCAGACTGAGGGAAGTGAAAATGCCAAAAGAGGTGTGTATAATTGAGGGTAGTGAAAAATTAGAGCGTTCATTAGCCCCGTATCGGTGAGCAAGGTATCAAATACAAAGGTTACATGGGTTGAATTGCTTAATTGTAATGATACAGTTAGGAAGTATCCGAAGAACACTTATGTGGTAGACATCCAAGACTGCTGTAGGGATAGTGGTTCAGTGGCTATTGTAGAGGGGAAAACTGAGTTTTCAGAGGCAGAAGTACAAATACGAAAGAAAATCTTTAGGGATCACTTAGCTAATGCAGACTACAAGGAGCATATAGAGGCTGTAAGTAAAGTTTTGGCTGAATTTGGGGATATTGCTGCTTTAAAAGGGAATAAGTTAGGGCTGACTAAGGTGTTAGAACAGAAGGTGAATCTAGAAGAAGGAACGAAACACACCTTTATTCCCGCTGACCGTATACCTTATAAAATCAGGAAGCAGGTAGAGAAACAGGTTAGTAAATGGGAAGAGGAAGGAATTATTTGACCCAGTGTGTCATTGTATAACTTTCCCTTACTGGCGGTACCTAAGAAGGATGGTTCAGTCCGAGTATGTGTAGATTTTAGAAGACTGAATGAGAAAATAATTCCTGACCAGTATCCGGTCGCTTGCTTACCAGACCTTTTTGTAGAAATTGAGGAGGTAATTATATTCTTCAATAGACCTTATGCAGGGATTTTTGCAAGTTCCTCTTAGTGAGGATAACCGTGAATTCACAACGTTCTTGTTGCCTAAGGGGCATTACGAGTTTATGCAGATGCCTTTTGGTTTATCAGGTAGTCCTGTCTTTCACAAGGTTGGTGAACACAGTTTTGCACGGGCTATTAGGCAAAGTTGTCTTTGTATAAATGGAGGATATATTGATTACAACAGACTCGATCAAGCATCACACGGAAGTGCTCAATGAAGTTCTTAGGAATCTTAGATCTACTAGCGGGTTTGAAAATTTTACCCCAGTGTGACTTCTTGAAGAAGCAGATTGCATGTCATATCCAAAGAGGAAGTTAGAGTAAATGATGATAAAATCAAAGCAATTGCAGATTTTACTTTTCCCAAAACAAAGAAGCAAATTAGGTCATTCTTAGGATTGGTGGGGTTCTTTAGGAGGTATGTAAAATGGTTTTCTATCATAGCAGCTGCTTTAACAGATGTGTTGCAGGAAGATATTCAATTTTATTGGGGAGAACCACAACAGGTAGCTTTTCAGAAAGTTAATGATGCTTTATTTAATCCCCAGTTCTGAAATGTCAGGATTTCAGCGAACCTTTCACACTAGCGACTGATGCCAGTCAGGAGGGTATAGGTGCTTGCCTTATGCAAATATTTGAGGGAAAATTCCATCCAATAGGTTATTAGAGCAAATTGTAAGAAAAAGGAAAGCAATAAAAAATTAATGGCTACCATAGATAAGGAAACCTTTGCAATAGTGTCTAGCTTGGTTTATTCTAAAATGTTGTAAATGGGGAATGAAGTAAAAGTTTTTACAGACCACAAGCAATTATTAGATATTTTTAATAAGTTAGACATGTCGCTTAAAAGAGCTTGATGGTTCCTGACCATCGGAGATTTTGATGCAAAGCTCAATTACATAGAGGGCAGGCACAATGTGGTAGCGGGTGTCCTTAGAAGTTTTTATGATATGAAAAGATTTCAAGTTGGGGTGGTTACTAGTGACTCTATACAGTGGGATATCAGACTCATATACTAAAGGCAAAAGGAGGATGAAATTTTAGCAGACACAAAAACATTCCTCAGAGGTGAGTTAGTCAGGAAAGGTTATAAGTTACCTTTTTCAGGTTTAGAATTAGAGGGTAATATGTTGGTTAGGAAAAATAAATATAAATTAAGGACGAATGAAAGTTAAGGGGATACGACACAGATCGTGATTCCAACAGTCCTAATTCCAGTGGTTTTAGATATAGTATATTGCAAGTTTGGTAGTCCATATTTGGGGGTAGAGAAGACGTATAGTGAAATGCATAATAAGTATATTTGGAAAAATATGTAGGGAGATGTGGAATTTTTTTTGAAAAAATGTACAGTGTGCAACGCTAGCAAAGCCACAAGGGCAACTTCTTGCAAATTAGGGTCATGTCCGATACCAAGTAGACTTTTTAGGGTATGGCTACAAATATTTACTGGTAGTAATAGATGAACTGATGAGGGTAGCGGAAATTTTCCCTCTCAAGCATAATTCAGCTGACGAAGTGGCTGTGGCATTTTTCAATGGTTTCATATGTAGGTATGGCTCACCTAAGGGAATTTGTAGATAGGACTTTAGAATATCTTGCAGAAGTTATGGGGATGTAGAAAGTAAAAATCATCCCATACAGACCTTCAGCTAATGTGTTATGCTATCTAGCAAACAGAAAAGTGCTCGATGCTCTCAGGAACACTATAGGGGGGAATGATAGGAACTAGGATAGATATATAGATACGATTAAGCATATCGTTAACACTATGGTCAGTGATTCTATCAAAATTTCTCCATTCAAAGTATTATTTGGTTGCCATGCGCGAGGCACGTATACCGTCTCGTCGGGTAGATATAATTAAGTCATTAATCTCTACGACAAAAGACTTGAGAAATGGTGGAACGAAGCAATGAGAAACCATTAGATGTTAAAGTTGCTATTGGAGATAATGTGTTCTTGAAAATTAATGTAAGAATATAATTAAATTATAAGTTAGGTCCAAAGTTTGAAGGACCTTTTAGAGTTATTGGGGAAAAGAGAGGAAACATATTCGTAGTGTTTAATAAAAAGACTGATCGGTCTAGACTCTAGATGGACACATATATCAAAGATCAAGAAAAGAGGAAAATGATAAAAAGGTGACACTGTGCAGTTTGCTTTTTTTTCCCTCTAGGTTTTACAAATGGATGATGAAGTGTAAAACACACAGACCTGTTTTATATTTTATTTAATCAGTCTTATTTAACATTGTGTTTTTTTATTTTTCTTCTTTAACTATTTTCTTATTATGTGCAACTGTAGTGATTCGGTGTAAATATCTGGGGTAACTGTTGGAATAATGGAATAATTTAGGTGAAATATTCGGGAAAATACTGTGGAGTTGAGAAATGTTACGAGGATATCTGGCTGTTATGATGTCAGGTCATAATTTCTGGTGGTTATGATTTCTGGTGGTGATGATTTTTGGTGGTTATGATTTTTGGTGGTTATGATTTTTGGTGTTTATGATATTTGGTGATTATGATTTCTGGTGGTTATAATTTCTGGTGGTTATGGTTTCTGGTGGTGATCTATGGTTTCATGAGCCAATGGGCTGGTGATTGTGGTTCTTTGTGGCATTATGGCTCTTGGCGTGAGACTGGTTATTTGTGGTTTATGGTTCATATTTCATGATGAGGTGGTGTATCTTATAAGGAATATTCACCAGTATTGATATTTCGTTAATTGTTGTTCTCTGAGGTTATATCCCACCGAGATGGTTTTCTCTGGTGTCATATATTTGGCAGTATCACAAGTGGTTTCCTTTGGGGTATATTTGGAGATGTTTACATGGCTTAGGATTTAGCCTGAGGCAGTGTATTTCATATTGGTGCTTATATGATAGAGGTGGGCATTTTTGGGTACCAGTGCTGACATGAGGATTAATAAGGTTATGTGGTATCAGTGAGGATTTACTGAGAATTTTCTAGTGAGGATTAGCGAGGATTTGGCGTTAATTTGAGGTTAGTGGTGACTTCGGTGTTTATGAGGCAAGCTAGATAGAGGAATGTCAGTGTTTGAGAATGTTTGGTATAAACAAGTTGTTTGGTGCTGACAATGTTGTGGTGTCTCGGATGAGAACATTGTTGATATTTCCTTTGGAGTTGGATAATCAGAGGTTTTCCTTCCTTTGGGAACTTTAGATGATGTTCCAATGTGAGGAATTTTAAGGGGTCATTCGTGAAATGTTACTGATTTGTTGTAGCAGTAATTGTTGTGTGTGATGCAAACTATATTTGGTACTGGGAATTCTCTAGTGAGGATTAGCGAGGATTTGGCGTTAATTTGAGGTTAATGGTGACTTCGGCGTTTATGAGGCTAGCTAGATAGGGGAATATCAGTGTTTTGGGATGTTTGGTACAAACAGGTTGTTTGGTGCTGACAATGTTGTGGTGTCTCGGATGAAACCATTGTTGATACTTCCTGTGGAGTTAGATAATCAGAGGTTTTCCTTCCTTTGGGAATTTTAGATGAAGATGTTCCAATGGTAGGAATTTTAAGATGTCATTCGTGAAGTGCTACTGATTTGTTGTGGTGGTAATTTTTGTGTGTGATGCAAACTACATTTGGTACTGGGGTGAAAGAGTTGAATTATTAATCTTTATTGGGGGGAATCTATAACTAGGATTTAGTGATGAGAACTTTTTTTTTTTTTTTTTACATAAGTTTTCTTCTGGATAGCATGTTATTGCAGAGAGATGGTAGAATTTATCTTCAGATACATAACATAGAAATGAGAGTCAAACATTATTTTTTGCTGGAGATTAGTTGTACCTATAAGCATTACGGGGTTTTACTAATGTACTTGTCAGATAAGAGATTAATTGTGAGTGGTCAGTTAATGATAAAAGTTTTCCTAGTAATTTTAAAAAGGGATCAGTGGATAAAGACCATGCTTATTTTAGTGAGGAATTTAATCTTTTAGTAATTGACTACGAGGTTAGTAATACATAGACTTGTCAGGGAGTCAGAACCTTTCCATGACAGAACACGGACACATAATGACTTAGAGAATTCCCTGACTCATATCGAGTGGTAACAACGAAAAAAACTGCGAGAATCTATGGCGCCAGATGTATGGTCTTCACGGTAGGGGACGAGGTCACAGAGCGCTACTACTACTGTAACCGAAAATCTTCAATGGTTTGTGAGGAGTCGTCTCAGGTTAATTGCTGGGACAAGCCAGGGATTTACGATACTTCTATGAGGTGGATGAAGGATGCACTTGCATGGGACTCAAGTTCAGCAACAAGGAGGTTGTTATGGTTCCTCCATTGGACGATGATGGATCTACAATTCATCAACATAGGTGTCTAGGATACACCTACATGGGTACCATGAGGCAGTAAAAGTTCCACCTACACTGGAGACATTTTTCATTTCTCAAGTAATGGAGAGGACGATTTTTTCATCGCAGAATGCTACAGTGTTCCAGAATTGCTGTTATGGCAATAACAATGGTCACAATGTGCATTGCCAGGGCTATCAAATTGGGATGCAGCTGACGGGGTAGGACACCAGCATGTGACAATACGAAATATATGTGGACATTGGGACTAGTGCCAGCCTATCATGTCAAGTGACAGTTTAGGTGGTGGCTGAGCAATGTAGCAAACACTGATTTGACCTGGTTGATTGGAAGTCATTGACCGAGATATCAGAAAAATGCAGTTGCGAGTATGCATCAGTTTTTGCACCAGACAGGGCGTGCACATGATAAGTGGGAATGCACAAACATCAGAATTATGAATAGAATAGCATGCATGCATTTGTACATTCATTAGCATACCTGTGTTTGTACAAACACATGAATGGAATATAACCCATAGGTGGTGGGTAGATAATGGGGGAATTAGACGACAAACTCTAGTGGTGGTCACAAGAGACTTTGGAAGGCCTATGAGGGGTGAGAAGATCCATCGATTAAGGTACAGTGATGGGATAAAGATGTTAGAAACTTTTTATATTGTGACAGGGATTGAGGTGCAGAAAAACACTTGAAAAGTTTAACAGACATTATCCATTGTCTTTATTTATGTATTTCAGTTTCTGATAATTGTGATATCTTTTACAGATAGATTTGGTTTGTCACCTACCAAAAATAAAGTCTCTATTTGACAATTATTTGAGAAAGACTGATGGGTTTCTTTAACAATGTGGATAGTGTGTGACAATTTTAATAATGGTGTTTCATGGTGTTTCAGATTTTGAATTCATTTTATCTAACTTTCACGTTAGCTATTTTGGGGAAATAAAGACTATTTTTGTATTTCAAGAGCTTGAATTTGCACCTAGATTCACTGACTGATTTTAGCTATGCAGAAGGCAGGTTGCTGGAAGCATCAATTGTAGGTCACGTTACTAGATACATTTAGTGATTTCTCTCCTTTGGATTAAAACAGGGTCCATTTTACACTGTAACAAATGTGAAAGATTTGAGGAAGACGGGGTGGTTTTTCCTGATGGTCTTTGAAAGGTCTCTTTGCTGTAGTTTCTGTAGACAACTTTGACCACAACCCCAGTTCAACAACTTCTGTGACATCCTTCCATGGAACAGCAGTGAGCCTCTTTCAATTTCCAACAGAATCAAGGTTTGGTGAAAGCCTTCAACCTTTCACAATACCTCCCACAGGACCTCACAATCATTGCTGTCCTAAGAGGTATGCCTCTCCCTGCAGTTGCTCTAAAAACATCAATTCAGGTTCAACTTGCCATACAAGACATGTTCAGAATATCCTAGAAGAGACTAAGTCTAAGGAAGATGGGTGAATAAAAAATGCAATCGAGCTGCTTGACAAAGAAAACTGTGGTGAAGATGCCATTCCATGGATTGCTTACCATGCTCTCAGAATCCCCTTGTTAATTACCCAACCACAACCACTCTGTGTGCATTCCTTCCCTTCTTCTAAGCATGGCATGGATTACAATCTCAGAAGTCTCAGCAGAAGTGTTCCTGGAAGGGTGGCTGTATCACATGCAAGTGTGGCAAAGCCAATTTAGATCGTACAACACAATGCAAGTGCGAGTGCAAGGAGTAGAGGCATGTTGCCTTCAGAATGATGAGAGACAATAATGGGTAACTGAGAACTTGGGTGAATGGTCAAAAGATTTAAAAAGTTTGACTGTAACAAGGTTGAAGACATTCATCTCATTGATTACGATGAACGGATATGTACACTTCTCTATTTGACCTAATCATTATGACATGAGCATGCTAAATGTTAAAAAATTAGTATTACAACTTTTAGACCACTTTTATTCAATTCATTGACCTTGAAAACATAGAGATTGACACCAACTTTGTATTTCCTTGATGGATACATCAAGAGGTATTCATCATTAAATTTATGTCAGCCATCTTGAATTTGGCCTTTCAATGGCAATTCCAAAATCATTTTGTAATGGCACCCCTTCTAAAATTGCTAAGTACGTATTAAATTTGTATGCTTTTTTCTGCCTTGTAACATCAATGCGAAAATTTGATGGTAAGCCATCTGGCTATTAGGACCTGTCCCAAACTAACGCTTACACCCAAGGGCGTGATAGTCGTGATTTCCTTAGTTGTAGGTAGTCATGTCTAGGGTTTTATTGTTGCTTGTGTTTAGCCTTTGGATTCTTATGGATGTCCTCTGTATGTTTATTGCAGGCTGTTGCTGGTTTATGCTCACAGTTTCTGCTATTTACTATCTTTGGAACCGTACTTCTCTATGCACATTCTCTGTTCCTTCTAATATTTCTTCTAGTGTCGGTTTATGGTCGTGGTCGGCTACATAGTGTTCAAATATTGGCCCTTGGTTGCGGTGAGCTTATAATCTCTTGGGTAGAATGATAGTGTGCGACCTAGAGAGATGTGGAAGTCAACCATTATAGTATACAAACATAAATGTACCGAAGGGATTTGTCAAGCCGCAATTACTACATAGGTCTCACTAACACCACTCTACATAAGCAATTGCAAGCTCAGTGCAACCAAGAGGCAACATTTTCACACTAAATACGAGACTACCACCATAAGCTGACATTAAAAGAATTATTAGAAAATACAGATATTGTGCATAAATAAGCCTGGTTCCAAAGATTGCAAATATCAGAAGCTGTGAATATAAATCAGGGACAACCTGCATTAAATATACAGAGAAACATGGACTTTATCCTCGCTTCTTCAAGGAAATCACAGAAAATCCCCGAGAATCTGAAGGGAGACGCAAATGACAAACACCCCTGGACAGGACTACCGGGAATGATGTGATGCCTGGAACACCATGCTGCATTTACAAATGTGATAATCTTTTTCTATATTGCTTTCCTTAAAATTAAAATTTTATAAATTTCTAGTGAAATTTAATCATGTTTATACATGCCTTTACTGATATTCATTTATGGCAATAACTTTCTTTTATAAAGCAAGACTCAATTATATTCTTTCCAGTGCATTATTAGAATATGCTATATTTTTTGCCCGTTCCACGGTGATAATATGATTGTTCTCGTGGACATGTATAAAAATTCCACTGTTCACATGTGGATATTTTTTACACATTTTTATGCTGCTCTTGTGTTTTCCAGTGCTTTATTGAAAGCATATTCCTCAGCCAAGCACTTCTTCTCCAAATCCTCTTTTAATTCCATATCCTTACCGCGTTCCCAAACTATCTTATCTCGACTCTCTCATCTCTTCTTTTGCAATCTTTTCATGCAGTAGTTGGGGTGTAGCCCTGCATATCGTAAATGGCAACCCAAAGGACAATTTCAGTCTAATATAGAGGCTATCTTGT
>NC_087204.1:65233497-65245997 GCF_015104395.2 Macrobrachium nipponense
ACAAGGTAGCCTCTATATGAGACTGAAATTGCCCTTTGGGTTGCCATTTACGACATGCAGGGCTACACCCCAACTACTGCATGAAAAGATTGCAAAAGAAGAGATGAGAGAGTCGAGATAAGATAGTTTGGGAACGCGGTAAGGATGTGGAATTAAAAGAGGATTTAGAGAAGAAGGGCTAGGCTGAGGAATATGCTTCCAATGAAAGTAAGTAGAGAAGACGTATTGATGCATTAAGGCAACAACCCATCTTTGGGATATCGGTGGACATGAAAGCAGCATGAGTAACATTTGGTGTCATTTTTGGCAGCAAAGCGTCACAAAAAATCGGCAGCTTGATTCATTATTAATCTTATTATAGGAACATTTACACTCTGGCATCATGCATGAGCAGGAGGAAGGAGACGACTCCTCGACATGCGATGTAGAAAATTTGTTGAGTCTTTAAGAGAGAGGGAATGTTGTTATAGTGTGTAAGTTGCGAAGTAAATTATATGTTCGTAAATTTAAGGAATTTAAGCAGGTGTGAAGCATGATGATTACTGTCGAAAAGCACCAACTAAAACTGGGGAGGTCTCAGTTACAGAAGCAAAAGAAAGATTATTTTTCAGCGACGAATCTTAGTCTCAATCAACGGTATGTACATAGTATACAGATAATAGTTTAATTGAAGTTATGACTTCTGCGATGTAGAGTTCAGTATGGAAATTTGAATATAGATGTATATAAAAAATGTAGTTTAAAGAAAATGTTACAAATATGGAGAACGTGGGTAATAGGGAAACTCAAAATAGAATGCAAAGGTCTTACATTATGTACAGACAAAAAACAGATAAAAGAAACAATTTTCTTAGAGAGCGTAAAATCGCCGAATTCAAAACAGGAAAAGGAAAAAGTACAGGAACAAATGAACAAGGAGCCGCATCTATAACAGGCAAATCAAATTCTAGAACAGAATTCGACTTTTTTTTTTTTTTATCCGCGAATAGTAAATGCTGACTTCATGAATGAATTTTAATACTTTAGAAATATAGGACGGAAGTGAATTGTGTCTTGATGAAAAGAAAAGAATAGGAGGTGGAGGAGGAGGAGGAGGAGGAGGAGGAGGAGGAGGAGGAGGAGGAGGAGGAGGAGGAGGAGGAAGAGTAAGAAGTGGTGAGAATTACTGCAGGATCCTGTAGGTTTCAGGTTTAAAACAAAGAATGAAGAGAAAAAAAGTTAGATAATTCCCAAAGACTCCCTGCACTCAACAGCAGCAATAATACAAATAGAGTAAAATCGAGAATGTAAAAAAGAAAAGACTTGTACCATATGTAAGTCTAGCATAAAAGAATAAGAGTATACAGTTCTTTGTGTTCAGGAATTCCACACATAAACTTAGGATGGATTAATGTCTTTTTTAATGATCTTAGTCCAAGATGCGTAGTGTGGGCTATTATAGTCCTGTTTGCTGTATGGACACAGCAACAAAATATATTTGAAGTTATTTCTTGGACAACAGTTTTCCGTCTTTTTTCTTGTTTTGACTCTAGAGTATCCCAGAAAAAAAATTAATACGCTGTTTTACTTACATCCATGCTGAATTACATATCCTGCAACAAATAAGCAGTAACGCAGTCCCTGTGTTTCTTGTCATCAGATCAAGAACATTAGGCAGCCTTAGGTTTAAAAAAGTATTTTTATGGATAAACATGATATAGAATGTATTACTTGTACATGTGTTCAAGTCTCCTACTAACTGGAGTGCGGCAAGGTCCAATACTATGCAACGATTTAGTTAAAAGGAATATTTGTGAATTTTGTTTTGTCTAGTCAAACACTGGAGTGATTTATAGTAATATGAAAAATTCAGACGCAACAATTATACCTAAAAGATTTATGGTTGCCATCAATGAACTGGGGAAAGATAAAAATATACTGGTTTTATCAGAATTATTAGGAAACACGGCTGGATATTAGATTTTCCCAGGAAACACTAATTGAACTGATAAAACTGTGTAAATGAATGTAAATTTGAACTCAATTGGGAAATTATCCTCAAAGAAACTTTGCGTCCCCAGTGTTCAAAACTTATATTTCTTTGAAAGGAGAATATAAAAGAAAATAACTCCATACAATGTAGTATGGCTCAGGTATGTTGACAATATAATTTGTAAATGGCAGAGGAATGAAAATGTTAGTAAGTTTTTTGATAAGTTAATTCAATTAGTATTTACAATTGAGTTCACTATGGAAATGGAAAAAAGGTGGATGCCTACCATTTTTGGATTGCCTAAAACATATTAATGATAATGTGTTAAAATGCAGTGTTTATGGAATACTGACTAATATTTCTTCCTGTGTGCATTTTTATTCTGATCAAAGTAATAAGGATAGAGTATAACGTACATATAACCTTGACTCTGTTGATGATGAAATAGATGAGATTAGGAAAATAGGCAAGAAATTTAATTACCCTGACTCTATTAGAAAGGGCAGCAAAGATGCTGTATCCAAAAAATAGGAACCTTTCAACAGAATAAATTTGTCTGTACCACCATATATTATATTATAATAACAATATGAAAGATATCCCCATCAATATGAAAGATATCCCCATCTTCTTGAGAATTTTGGAATTAATTCTGCAGTTTGGAACAACAAAACAACAAAACATGTAACTTAATAAAGAACTCTGAACCTACTGAAGATTACGTACATAAAATCCCATGTAGGCCTTGTGACAACTTTTATATTGGTCAAACTGGAAAAGTACTGGAAAACAAAAGAGCAGCATAAAAATGCGTAAAAAATATCCACATGTGAACAGTGGAATTTTTATACATGTCCTGTTCTCATATTATCACCGTGAAACGGGCAAAATAAAATATAGCATATTCTAATAATGCACTGGAAAGAATATAATTGAATCTTGCTTTATAAAAGAAATTTATTGCCATAAATGAATAGCAGTAAAGGCATGGATAAATATGATTAAATTTCATTAGAAATTTATAAAATTTTAATTTTAAGGAAAGCAATATAGAAAAAGATTATCACATTTGTAAATGCAGCATGATGCTCCAGGAATCACATCATTCCCGGTAGTCTGTAGTAGGGGTGTTTGTCATTTGCGTCTCCCTTCAGAATCTCGGGGGTTTTCTGTAACTTTCCTTGAAGAAGCGAGGATAAAGTCCAAGTTCCTCTGTATATTTAAACGCAGGCTGTCCCTGATTTATATTCACAGCTTCTGGTATTTGCAATCTTTGGAACCAGGCTTATTTATGCACAATATCTGTATTTTCTAATAATTCTCCTAATGTTAGCTTATGGTGGTAGTCTTCTATTTAGTGTGAAAATGTTGCCTCTTGGTTGCACTGAGCTTGCAATTGCTTATGTAGAGTGGTGTTAGTGAGAACTATGTAGTAATTGCGGCTTGACAAATCCCTTCGGTACATTTACGTTTGTATACTAAAATGGTTGATTTCCACATCTCTCTAGGTCGCACACTATCATTCTTCCCAAGAGATTATAAGCTCACCACAACCGAGGGCCAATATTTGAACACTATGTAGCCGACCACAACCATAAACCGACACTAGAAGAAATATTAGAAGGAACAGAGATTGTGCATAGAGAAGCAAGGTCCCAAAGATAGTAAATAGCAGAAACTGTGAGTATAAACCAACAACAGCCTGCAATAAACATACAGAGGACATCCATGAGAATCCAAAGGCTAAACACAAGTAACAATAAAACCCTAGACATGACTACCTACAACTAAGGAAATCACGACTATCACGCACTTGGGTGTAAGCTTTAGTTTGGGACAGGTCCTAATAGTCAGGTGGCTTACCATCAAATTTTCGCATTGATTTTGTTACAAAAGGCAGAAAAAAGCATACAATTTTAATACGTACTTAGCAATCTTAGAAGGGGTGCCATTACAAAACATAATTTTGAATTTTGGAATTGCCATTGAAAGGCCAAATTAAGATGGCTGACATAAATTTAATGATGAATACCTCTTGACCTATCCATCAAGGAAATACAAAGTTGGTGTCAATCTCTATGTTTTCAAGGTCAATGAATTGAATAAAAGTGGTCTAAAAGTTGTAATACTAATTTCTTAACATTTAGCATGCTCATGTCATAATGATTAGGTCAAATAGAGAAGTGTACATATCCGTTCATCATAATCAATGAGATGAATGTCTTCAACCTTGTTACAGTCAAACTTTTTAAATCTTTTGACCATTCACCCAAGTTCTCTGTTACCCATTATTGTCTCTCATCATTCTGAAGGCTACATGCCTCTACTCCCTGCACTCAGGCACTTGCATTGTGTTGTATAATCTAAATTGGCTTTGCCACACTTGCATGTGATACTGCCACCCTTCCAGGAACACTTCTGCTGAGACTTCTGAGATTGTAATCCATGCCATGCTTAGAAGAGGGGAAGGAGTGCACACAGAGTGGTTGGGTAATTAACAAGGGGATTCCGAGAGCATGGTAAGCAGTCCATGGAATGGCATCTTCACCACAGTTTTCTTTGTCAAGCAGCTCTATTGCATTTTTTATTTACCCATCTTCCTTAGACTTAGTCTCTTCTAGGATACTCTGAACATGTCTTGTATGGCAAGGTGGAACCTGAATTGATGTTTTTAGAGCAACAGCAGGGAGAGGCATACCTCCTAGGACAGCAATGATTGTGAGGTCCTGTGGGAGGTATTGTGAAAGGTTGAAGGCTTTCACCAAACCTTGATTCTGTTGGAAATTGAAAGAGGCTCACTGCTGTTCCATGGAAGGATGTCACAGAAGTTGTTGAACTGGGGTTATGGTCAAAGTTGTCTACAGAAACTACAGCAAAGAGACCTTTCAAAGACAATCAGGAAAAACCACCCCGTCTTCCTCAAATCTTTCACATTTGTTACAGTGTAAAATGGACCCTGTTTTAATCCAAAGGAGAGAAATCACTAAATGTATCTAGTAACGTGACCTACAATTGATGCTTCCAGCAACCTGCCTTCTGCATAGCTAAAATCAGTCAGTGAATCTAGGTGCAAATTCAAGCTCTTGAAATACAAAAATAGTCTTTATTTCCCCAAAATAGCTAACGTGAAAGTTAGATAAAATGAATTCAAAATCTGAAACACCATGAAACACCATTATTAAAATTGTCACACACTATCTACATTGTTAAAGAAACCCATCAGTCTTTCTCACATAAATGTCAAATAGAGACTTTATTTTTGGAAGGTAACAAACCAATTCTATCTGTAAAAGATACCACAATTATCAGAAACTTAAATACATAAATAAAGTGAATGGATAATGTCCCTTAAACCTTTCAAGTGTTTTTCTGCACCTCAATCCCTGTCACAATATAGAAAGTTTCTAACATCTTTATCCCATCACTACCTTAATCGATGGATCTTCTCACCCCTCATAGGCCTTCCAAAGTCTCTTGTGACCACCACTAGAGTTTGTCGTCTAATTCCCCCATTATCTACCCACCACCTACGGGTTATATTCCATTCATGTGTTTGTACAAACACAGACTTGCTAATGAACGTACAAATGCATGCATGCTAATCTATTCATAATTCTGATGTTTGTGCATTCACACTTATCATGTGCACGCCCTGTCTGGTGCAAAAACTGATGCATACTCGCAACTGCATTTTTCTGATGTCTCGGTCAATGACTTCCAATCAACCAAGTCATACCAGTGTTTGTTACATTGCTCAGCCACCACCTAAACTGTGTCACTTGACATGATAGGCTGGCACTAGTCCCAATGTCCACATATATTTCGTATTATCACATGCTGGTGTCCTACCCCGTCAGCCTGCATCCCAATTTGAAATAGCCCTGGTAATGCACATTGTGACCATTGTTATTGCCATAACAGCAATTCGGGAACACTGTAGCATTCTGCGATGAAAAAATCGTCTTCTCCATTAGTTGAGAAATGGAAATTGTCTCCAGTGTAGGTGGAACTTTTACTGCCTCGTGGTACCCATGTAGGTGTATCCTAGACACCTATTGTAGATCCGTCGTCGTCCAATGGAGGAACCATAACAACCTCCTTGTTGCTGGACTTGAGTCCCATGCAATTGCATCCTTCATCCACCTCATAGAAGTATCGTAAATCCCTGGCTTGTCCCAGCAATTAACCTGAGACGACTCCTCACAAACATTGAAGATTTTCGGTTACAGTAGTAGTAGCCCTCTGTGACCTCGTCCCCTACCGTGAAGACCATACATCTGGCGCCATAGATTCTCGCAGCTTTTTCGTTGTTACCACTCGATATGAGTCAGGAATTCTCTAAGTATTATGTGTCCGTGTTCTGTCATGGAAAGGTTCTAACTGACTCCCTGACAAGTCTATGTATTACTAACCTCGTAGTCAATGACTAAAAGATTAAATTCCTCACTAAAATAAGCATGGTCTTTATCCACTGATCCCTTTTTAAATTACTAGGAAAACTTTTATCATTAACTGACCACTCACAATTAATCTCTTGATCTGACAAGTACATTAGTAAAACCGCGTAATGCTTATATGTACAACTAATCTCCAGCAAAAACATTAATGGTTTGACTCTCATTTCTATGTTATGTATTCTGAAGAAAATTTAAATTATACCATCTCTCTGACAATAACATTGCTATCAAGAAGAAAACTTATGTAAAAAAAAAAAGTTCACATCACTAAATCCCAGTTATAGATTTCCCCCAATAAAGATTAATAATTCAACTCTTTCACCCCAGTACCAAATGTAGTTTGCATCACAACAAAAAAACAAAATTACCACCACAACAAATCAGTAGCACTTTACAAATGACTTCTTAAAATTCCTACCATTGGAACATCTTCAATCTAAAATTCCCGAAGGAAGGACAACCTCTGATTATCTAACTCCAAAGGAAGTATCAACAATGGTTTCATCGAGACACGACAACATTGTCAGCACCAAACAACCTGTTTGTACCAAAACATCCCCAAACAGTGATATTCCCCTATCTAGCTAGCCTCATAAACGCCGAAGTCACCATTAACATCAAATTAACGCCAAATCCTCGCTAATCCTCACTAGAGAATTCCCAGTACCAAATGTACTTTGCATCACACACAACAATTACTGCTACAACAAATCAGTAACATTTCACGAATGACCCCTTAAAATTCCTCACATTGGAACATCATCTAAAGTTCCCAAAGGAAGGAAAACCTCTGATTATCCAACTTCAAAGGAAATATCAACAATGGTCTCATCCGAGACTCCACAACATTGTCAGCACCAAACAACTTGTTTATACCAAACATTCCCAAACAGCGACATTCCTCTATCTAGCTTGCCTCATAAACACCGAAGTCACCACTAACCTCAAATTAACGCCAAATCCTCGCTAATCCTCACTAGAGAATTCTCAGTAAATCCTCACTGATACCACATAACCTTAATAATCCTCATGTCAGCACTGGTACCCAAAAATGCCCACCTCTATCATATAACCACCAATATGAAATAAACTGCCTCAGGCTAAATCCTAAGCCATTTAAACATCGCCAAATATACCCCAAAGGAAACCACTTGTGATACTGCCAAATATATGACACCAGAGAAAACCATCTCTGCGGGATATAACCTCAGAGAACAACAATCCACGAAATATCAATACTGGTGATAATTCCTTATAAGATACACCACCTCATCATAAAATATCAACCATAAACCACAATGAACCAGTCTCACGCCAAGAGCCATAATGCCACAAAGAACCACAATCACCAGCCCATTGGCTCATGAAACCATAGATCACCACCAGAATTCATCACCACCAGAAACCATAACCACCAGAAATTATAACCACCAGAAATCATAGCCACCAAATATCATATCCACCAAAAATCATAACCACCAAAAATCATAACCACCAAAAATCACCACCAGAAATTATCACCTGACATCATAACAACCGGATATCCTCATAACATCTCTCAACTCCACAGTATTTTCCCGTATATTTCACCTAAATTATTCCATTATTCCAACAGTTACCCCAGATATTTACACCGAATCACTACAGTTGCACATAATAAGAAAATAGTTAAAGAAGAAAAAGAAAAAAAAAATGTTAAATAAGACTGATTAACTAAAATATAAAACAGGTCTGTGTGTTTTACACTTCATCATCCATTTGTAAAACCTAGAGGGAAAAGAATGCAAACTGCACAGTGTCACCTTTTTATCATTTTCCTCTTTTCTTGATTTTTGATATATGTGTCAATCTAGACCGATCAGTCTTTTTATTTAACACTACGAATTTGTTTCCTCTCTTTTCCCCAATAATTCTAAAAGGTCCTTCAAACTTTGGACCTAACTTATAATTTAATTATATTCTTACATTAATTTTCAAGAACACATTATCTCCAATAGCAACTTTAACATCTAATGGTTTCCCATTGCTTTGTTCCACCATTTCTCAAGTCTTTTGTCGTAGAGATTAATGACTTAATTATATCTACCCGACGAGATGGTATAGGCAACAAATCAAACGTGCCTCGCGCATGGCAACCAAATAATACTTTGAATGGAGAAATTTTGATAGAATCACTGACCATAGTATTAACGATATGCCTAATCGTATCTATATATCTATCCTAGTTCCTATCATTCCCCCCCTATAGTCTTCCTGAGAGCATTGAGCACTTTTCTGTTTGCTAGATAGCATAACACATTAGCTGAAGGTCTGTATGGGATGATTTTTACTTTCTGCATCCCCATAACTTCTGCAAGATATTCTAAGGTCCTATCTACAAATTCCCTCAGGTGAGCCATACCTGCATATGAAACCATTGAAAAATGCCACAGCCACTTCGTCCGCTGAATTATGCTTGAGAGGGAAAATTTCCGCTACCCTCATCAGTTCATCTATTACTACCAGTAAATATTTGTAGCCATACCCTAAAAGGTCTACTTGGTATCGGACATGACCCTAATTTGCAAGAAGTTGCTCGTGTGGCTTTGCAAGCATTACACACTGTACACTTTTTCAAAAAAATTTCCTCATCTGCCTGCATATTTTTCCAAATATACTTATTATGCATTTCATTATACGTCTTCTCTACCCCAAATTTGGACTACCAAACTTTGTCAATATACTATATCTAAAACCAACTGGAATTAGGACTGTTGGAATCACTGATCTGTGTCGTATCCCCTTAACTTTTTCGTACCTTAATTTTCTATTTATTTTTCCTAACCAACATATTACCCTCTAATTCTAAACCTGAAAAAGGTAACTTATAACCTTTCCTGACTAACTCACCTCTGAGGAATGTTTTGTCTGCTAAAATTTCATCCTCATTTTGCCTTTAGTATATGAGTCTGATATCCCACTGTATAGAGTCACTAGTAACCACCCCAACTTGAAATCTTTTCATACCATAAAAACTTCTAAAGACACCCGCTACCACATTGTGCCTGCCCTCTATGTAATTGAGCTTTGCATCAAAATCTCTGATGGTCAGGAACCATCAAGCCTCTTTTGTTTAAGTGACATGTCTAACTTATTAAAAATATCTAATAATGGCTTGTGGTCTGTAAAAACTTTTACTTCATTCCCCATTAACAACTTTTTAGAATAAACCAAGCTAGACACTATTTCAAAGGCTTCCTTATCTATGGTAGCCATTAATTTTTCATTGCTGCCCTTTTTCTTACAATTTGCTATAATAACCTATTGGATGGAATTTTCCCTCAGATATTTGCATAAGGCAAGCACTTATACCCTCCTGACTGGCATCAGTCACTAGTGTGAAAGGTTCGCTGAAATCCTGAAATTTCAGAACTGGGGGATTAAATAAAGCATCATTAACTTTCTGAAAAGCTACCTGCTGTGGTTCTCCCCAATAAAATTGAATATCTTCCTGCAACACATCTGTTAAAGGAGCTGCTATGATAGAAAACCATTTCACATACCTCCTAAAGAACTCCGCCAATCCTAAGAATGACCTAATTTGCTTCTTTGTCTTGGGAAAAGTAAAATCTGCAACTGCTTTGATTTTATCATTTACTCTAACTTCCTCTTTGGATATGACATGCAATCTGCTTCTTCAAGAAGTCACACTGGGGTAAAATTTTCAAACCCTCTAGTAGATCAAAGATTCCTAAGAACTTCCTTGAGCACTTCCATGTGATGCTTGATCGAGTCTGTTGCAATCAATATATCCTCCATTTATACAAAGACAACTTTGCCAAATAGCCCGTACAAAACTGTGTTCACCAACCTTGTGAAAGACAGGACTACCTGATAAACCAAAAGGCATCTGCATAAACTCGAAATGCCCCTTAGGCAACAACGTTGTGAATTCACGGTTACCCTCACTAAGAGGAACTTGCAAAAATCCCTGCATAAGGTCTATTGAAGAATATAATTACATCCCCAATTTCTACAAAAAGGTCTGGTAAGCAAGGGACTGGATACTGGTCAGGAATTGTTTTCTCATTCAGTCTTCTAAAATTTACACATACTCGGACTGAACCATCCTTCTTAGGTACCGCCAGTAAGGGAAAGTTATACAATGACACACTGGGTCAAATAATTCCTTCCTCTTCCCATTTACTAACCTGTTTCTCTACCTGCTTCCTGATTTTATAAGGTATACAGTCAGCGGGAATAAAGGTGTGTTTCGTTCCTTCTTCTAGATTCACCTTCTGTTCTAACACCTTAGTCAGCCCTAACCTATTCCCTTTTAAAGCCACAATATCCCCAGATTCAGCCAAAACTTTGCTTACAGCCTCCTTGTAGTCTGCATTAGCTAAGTGATCCCTAAAGATTTTCTTTCATATTTGTACTTCTGCCTCTGAAAACTCAGTTTTCCCCCTCTACAATAGCCCCTGAACCACTATCCCTACTGCAGTCTTGGATGTCTACCACATAAGTATTCTTCGGATACTTCCTAACTGTATCATTACAATTAAGCAATTCAACCCATGTAACCTTTGTATTTGATACCTTGCTCACCGATACGGTGCTAATGAACGTTTTAATTTTTCACTACCCTCAATTATACACACCTCTTTTGGCATTTTCACTTCCCTCAGTCTGACTTCCACCATAGACATTGTACCTTGATTTAAAATAACCTCCTCTTATAAAACACCTTTACATTTGTGGGCATTATACAGAGCACCCTCATGTTCCACCTCCTCATGAGTATCACCATTGTTTATATATGTATCCTCTATTCCATCAGCTATAACCCCAGTGTTAGTATCAGTATCACCATTGTTAACAATACCACCATTATCAACCATACCACCATTAATATCCCTGCTAAAATTACCACTAGCATTTCCCTATATCATCATTATAACCACCATTATCATTGCCATGAGCACTAATATCTCCATTAACACTGTCATGCTCACTAGTATCAACATTATAATCACTAATATTACTGCCAGTATTACCAATATCACCAGTATAATCCACCAATATCACTGCAAGTATTACCAATATTACCAGTATAATCACCAAAATCACCTCCAGTATTACCAATATCACCAGTATAATAATCAATATCACCCATAATCACCCCAGTATCCTTATTTACCTCAATTCCATGTACAATCACATATGCAATAAAAGCACCCAGTATCCCATCTGTATGGACCGATATCCTTGTGTCTCCTACATGCAGGATGACCCAGCAAAAGTCTGTTCCCCAATGCAACAGCTTTTATCACCAAAAATGGTTCTTTAAGCACTCACCCAGAGCAACAGCACTCTTATAGAACCTAAGGTATTTAATCTATGGGCTTGCACATCACACACCGTCTCCTTTGAGGGTTTCAAAGGGTATTGGGAGAACATGGCCTGATATCAGTTATCATCCATCAAATTAACTGATGCTCCAATATATAATAACTGGGGTCTTCCCATTTCCCACTATTCCATGTACAATCGGCCTGGGCTATGGGGCGTCCCCCACAACACCATAATGGCAAGTGCAAATCATCTGTATCCTTTTTGTTGATTAGCTTTCCAAAAAATTTCACTGAACCCTTTATCCCTTTGAGTAACCTGTTTGGGAAGTTCTCATATCAAAACTCCCAGATTTCTGAGGGGTGGGTCTTACACCCCTCTGTTTCTGTGATGGACAACACCGCCAAAAGTGATCTGCACTTTTGCATGTTCCACAGTATCTGACTCTACATAGTTTCTTTGTGTGCCCTTGCCTATTGCAATTAAAACATTGCAACAGTTGCCCTGCATCCGTAGATCATCTCTTATATTCCACTTTGGCACACAAACAAGGAGAAGGAAAATTTAAATTCCTTGTACTATCCACTGTGGGATATTTGGGCATGTGTTTCTGAATTTGGGGACAAATCAGTTCCTCATCTGATGTAGGTTCAATCTTTTCATCAAAGCTATCTACAATGGTGCCCAGGACGTCGTACAGAAGCTGGGAAAAATGTAGCAACTTATGCAAGTGAACTTAA
>NC_087204.1:65255997-65260997 GCF_015104395.2 Macrobrachium nipponense
TATAGGATACATGACCGAGGTTATACTACTTCAACATTTAGCTAGCGTTCGAACAACTTTTCGTCCATTACACAGTTCCAGAACAACCACCTATAGCCAAATGAAATGGCCAATTTCAATTGGTTAAAACAAGGGAAAATTGTCCTGGCGGGGTCCAACGTTCTATTTCGGGCCTCATACTTATTCTCTGCTCCTAAGCCACACGATTACGTTCGCGATGAATAAAATCATCCCCACACGAGTCCTTCGCCAGCAAGTAGAGGAGAATATCCTTCGTCGTAATTTGTCGGAAGTATGTCCCTTTGTAGTCGATTTCCGACAGCCGCCGGAGCGTTCCGCATTAAAACGAGATTAACGATGAGTACGGTGTCGGTCGAAGAAGTCCATGATGGTGATTATTTCCCTTCACATTGTAGGCGGTTTGTTACTCGACTGCCGTCGTCCGCAAGCAACAAACTTTTTTTTGAGTTGCGATGTGAAAACTCTCGTAGTGCAGGATACTGTAACCAGGTTCCATTAATCAGCCTGCAAGTGAAATATACTTGTCACAAGGGCAAAGTACATTCAGACGACATCCCAAAATTACAGCGGGGAGAGAGCCATTAAGACCAGACTTACCCACATGAATTCGCTGATTTTTTTTATGGAATTCAAAGAGTCAGCTGTACAAACTTTTTTATCCATGGCATTAACAATGAGTGAACCTATCCAGTCCTATGAGGACTGTAAAAAAATACATAATTATAAAAAATAAAAAACAGATATCATTATGATCTCAAAGAAAATTCGATATTACTGGTAGTAAGTTCTAGACAAAGAAGTGGAAAAAACGGAGCTATTGTAAGATTGCCAAGGCAAACATAAGAGTCAAAGAGAATATTAATCATGATCTGTATTTCTCTATGGTAACTGAAATTAGTTTGTGATAAAATCTGATCCTAGTGCCCCTAACAAAAAGTTTCATATTAATTTTTCTCGCCGCGCATCCTCTGAGGTTAATTTAAAAACTATTAATAGGCTAGAGATGCACGAAAGAACCCACTAGGTACTAACTTGATACTTCTAATTGTCTATGAGGTTCAGAAAAAAAATAATTCATTTTTGATGTTATAGAAATTCTATTTGCTTATTTTGTTTATTATTTTTAAAGCGATTGCAATCCTTAACTAAAGTGCATTGCACACAAGGATAAGAAAAATGTTATGTGGGTATGTCATGTGACCTATGAACCACATGTGAAGTTCATGAGCTAAGCATTCCTTTCTCCAGTCAATCTGCTTCGCAGCGGAGACGGCACACACAGATGAAGCCTGTGTAAGCAGATTATTGAGGTTAAAAGGCAACAAATGCTGATACGGCCAATGATGACGTCGTCACTTGGCAGGAGATTGTTCTCTCAGCCAGCTAGAGTTTACGTTTTTATTTGCTGTAATAAATACGACTTTAGGATAAAATTTTTTTTTTTTTTTTTAATACTCGACCCACACGAGAAGAATGTCTGAAAAAAAAAACAGTACAAAATTGAACAAATATTAGTTTCATGTTTGGAAATCTGCATGATTGTAAATGAATGTATTATGTTAATTAAATATTCCTTATTCAAACTAATGAAAAAGGTTTTCCCATACAAATTCTATATATATTATTAGCCCTGTATAAGATTCATATAGGATTATTTCCATAAGATAACATTTTCACTTCTAGACTTCCTGACTTTAAAAATCTCTTTTATTTTATTTTATTTATTTATTTATTTATTATTATTTTTTTTTTTTTCATTGACTACGAATATAAATAACCCGGACAGACAATATGTCAGTAGGTTTTGATAGTGTTTGAACTTTTAGCTTATTTGTCATTACTAAGGCGTTAAGTTAGAGTTCAAATCTTTAAACGCATATATATTTGGATATTTATTACCTATGGTTACGGTTTTGCTTATTGATTTTTATCGTGATTCCTTTTTTTATTATATTTGTAACCCTTCCGACTTCTTTACGGAGTGTATTATATTGACTCCACTTGTATCTATTATTTATTTATTTTATATTTTTTTTTATATATATTATTGATAAATTAATTAATGGTTGGCTTGAATATTTGGAAAAGTGTTCTAGCGGCGTACCGTATAAGGCTACTTGCGGTAATTCATTCTATAGATACAAAATGAATGATAAGGTAAAGTTTTAAAACCGTGAGAACCGCTATATCCAGTTCGGACCAATATCACGAGTTGTAACTCGTAAGACATTGACACTTCCTATTTTAATTATCCATTATTCTAACCCAACCGATTGACTCTGGGTGATAAAATTATTATTGGTTTTCTAATGGAAAGGAATTCACACGAGTTAAGGAGATTATTGATTTACACCACCCAGTCAGATTATCATGTGTTTGAATTACATGTTTACTGAATTTAGCACTCATAATATTCCTAACGCACTCAATTGCGGTGTTTGTTTTTTAGTGCTATTAATTCTATATAACGTTTGTCAAGGAACTATTAACACTAAGAAGTGTTTATTCCCTCTGTAGACTCGTAATTCTGTAATAATTCTACGCATATCCTTTCAAGGATTGATTTGGCACAGGATAGGCCCCCTAAACTGACAGTGTCTTAGTGTATCCCTTGTTTTTCATGACACGTGTTACAATTAGTTATTGTGCTTTTTATATCTGTAAGCATTGTAGGCCAGTAAAATAGTGATTTGGCTTTCTGTGACATAGTAGGGAACCCTGGATGACGGAATGCAACCAGTTTAGGACGATTGGTATGAAAGAGATTATTACTACTACCTGGTCGTTAGTCACCTGCTGTTTTCTTCGGGTTTCCTCATCACGGACCTCACATATAATACTACATTTGATTACATAATTCTGATACACATACTTTAAATATACTTTTTGCTTAGGGTTTCTGCTCGAAGTGTTTATTGTTTTTGCTTAGCCGCTGACCCTGTTTCCGTCCGAAGTGTTTATTGTTTGCTTTATTGCTGCTGACTCTGTTTCCTTTCGAAGTGTTTATTGTTTTGGTTATGTCTGTGGACTCTTGCTTTGTTCAGTTTGTAACAGTTCTGCGCTCCAACCCAGATATTCAATGCTCGCGATCTCTTGGGTTAAGGAATTTTCTTGTTTAGATACGGTTTTAACAATAGGCACAGATGTTTCTATATTTTTTAGTCTAATTAATGGTTCTTTGCAGTATGGTGCGGGATTGCGGGATAATGCGTCAGCTATGATAATTGCTTTTCCCAGGTAGATATCTTATCTTGGCTCCAAAGACCTGAATGATCATTTGTCACCGAGTTCCTTTTGGACTGTGATTAAAGCCTTTGAAAAACAAACTCGGTAAAGGACTCATGTTCAGTAAGGACTTTATCAGGATAGCCATAGATTATGAACTTAAAATGTACTAGTGAGTTAAAGATACCTAGCCCTTCCTTGCCTATTACTGCATATTTACTTTCAAAGGGCTTTAGTTTTAGTTTTCGTGAATAAAAAGCTATAGGGAAGAACTCTTTATCATATTACTGAAGTAGTACCCCTCTTACCCCTTGGTCAGAGACGTCTGTTGCAATAAAAAAAAATTCCTTATTTAAATCAGGGATTTTTAAGTTAGGTGAGCTGCATTATTACCGCTTTTAAGATATCGAACGCCTGTTGATGCTTTTTAGACCATAATAAAATCTACGCTCTTCTTCGTAAGATCGTTAAAGGAGCTGTCATGGTTGAAGAGTTACATATTTACATACGATTGTAATACCCACTACAGCGCAAAAGTGCTGTATCCCCCTTTTACGTTAATAGGTACCCGGAAAGTTATGAATAGCCGACACCTTACCATGGACTACTTTAAGACCTTGACTAGACACATAAAACCTAGATAAACATGTTCGGTTTTAAAAACTCACATTTAGATATTTTACTCTGAGATTATTTGTCTTTGTCTCTGTAGCACTAGCTCTAGTTTATGTGAATGTACTTCTAAGGTATTAGAAAAGATTACAAGGTCATCCATATAGGCATGTAGGTTATCCCTAAAGTCTCCAAACACTATATTGTAATTGGGGCGCAACGTAAGCCGGAGGCATACGTAAAAATTGATAATGTCCCCTAGTGTGCTGAAACGGTGTATGAGGTACAATCACTTAGGTAATGGTATCTGGTAAAAGCTTTTAAGTAAGTCCAGCTGGTGAAAAAATTTATTCTAACCTAACAGAGATAAGATGTCGTCGGTACATGCACTGGAAACTATCGGGAGTCGTTTCCTTGTTTAAGCGACAGAAATCTACGCAGATACGCCAAGTCCAATCTTTTATGGCATGACGTTTGAGGGAAAAATTATATGGGCTATTTGATTTCCTAATGACTCCTATTACTAACATTTTTCAACTTCGTCATTTATCTCTATTTTGAAATTCCATTGAGAGAGTACGAAGGTACGTACATAGCTTTATGTTTGTCCTTAGACCGTATTTTGTGTTAAATTACATCCGTTTTTTTTCCTCAGAAATCACTCGCTAGTGGAGAAACTTCCTGGTATTCAGATAAAAGATAAAAAAATGTTTCTGCTGAATCATCTCTGCTTGAATGACTTTACTGATATTACTTTAGATAGAATATAAGAGAGATTCATCCACGACTGATTGGCGGATTAAAAAATTAGCAACAATAAAAAAAATGCGATATTTATATGTATAGGTTTTTTTGTGGATTACTATATTAACTGTTGCTGCGAGTCAACCGTGTCTAGGGCTTTGTTCGCGGAAATCGTTATATTTCAGAGTGTCGGGAAGGATTAAAATTTTATTTCCCAGCAAAGTCTTTTTACACGCACTAAGACATTCGAGGGGGCATGCTCCCGGGATTTTTTGCGTGCAACTGCGACTGCGGTTGTGGGAGAATTCTGTTGGGTCGTTGAACAATATCACGATTTATGAGACAATGATTTGTTCCTCTAAATAAGTTATTATTTGCTTAACTGTCTCTTTTTGTTC
>NC_087204.1:65265997-65293497 GCF_015104395.2 Macrobrachium nipponense
TTCAACTCTGGTGTCCCATGGTATTGCGACATCAATGAATGATATTTTCTTCTTGATTTTGTCAATCAACGTCACGTCTGGTCTATTTGTATATATCACCCTATCTGTTCTGATACCATAGTCCCAGAGGATCTTTGCCTGATCGTTTTCTATCACTCCTTCAGGTTGGTGCTCGTACCACTTATTACTGCAAGGTAGCTGGTGTTTCTTGCACAGGCTCCAGTGGAGGGCTTTTGCTACTGTATCATGCCTCTTTTTGTACTGGTTCTGTGCAAGTGCCGGACATTCGCTTGCTATGTGGTTTATGGTTTCATTTTTCGTATTGCACTTCCTACATATGGGAGAGATGTTATTTCTATCTATTGTTCTTCGAACATATCTGGTTCTTAGGGCCTGATCTTGTGCCGCTGTTATCATTCCTTCAGTTTCCTTCTTGAGCTCTCCCCTCAGTAGTCATTGCCACGTGTCATCGTTGGCTAGTTCTTTAGTCTGTCTTATGTATTGTCCGTGTATTGATTTGTTGTGCCATTCCTCTGTTCTGCTTGTCCTTCTCCTGTCTCTGTATATTTGTGGGTCTTCGTCTACTTTTATCAGTCCTTCTTCCCATGCACTCTTGAACCACTCATCTTCACTGGTTTTCATATATTGCCCCAGTGCTCTGCTCTCGATGTTGACGCAGTCCTCTGTGCTTAGTAGTCCCCTGCCTCTTTCCTTTCGTGTTATGTATAGTCTGTCCGTATTTGCTTTTGGCTGTAGGGCTTTGTGTATTGTCATGTTTCCTAGTTTTCTGGTCTATGCTGCGAAGTTCTGCCTTCGTCCATTCCACTATTCCTGCACTGTATCTGATTACTGGCACTGCCCATTTGTTTATGGCTTTTATCATATTTCCGGCGTTGAGTTTGACTTGAGTATCGCTTTGAGTCTCTGTATATATTCTTTCCTGATCGTGTCCTTCATCTCTTGGTGTTTTATATTCCCTCCTTCCATTATTCCCAAGTATTTGTATCCCGTCTCATCTATGTGTTTGATGTTGTTCCCATCTGGTAGCTTTATCCCTTCAGTCCTTGATAATTTGCCCTTTTGTATGTTGACTAAGGTACATTTTTCTATTCCAGACTCCATCCTGATGTCCCCAGATACAATCCTTACAATCTAGATTAGGGTATCTGTTTCCTTGATGCTCTTACCATACAGTTTGATGTCAATGAACATCAGATAGTTGATTCCGTGGGCTCTTTTCTTGAGTTGGTACCCAGCATCCATCTTCTGCAGTACTTTTGTCATGGGAATCATGGCTACTATGAAGAGTAGTGGGGACAGTGAGTTGCCCTGGATGATTCCTCTCCTGATATTAACCTCTGCTAGTCTTATTTCAGAGCTTATAAGTATTATATTCCAGTTGCACATTGTATTTTTGAGGAGCTGATGGTGTTTTCCTCTGCCCCATATATTTTCAGGCATTCTATGAGCCATGTGTGTGGTATCATGTCGAAGGCTTTCTTATAGTCTATCCATGCCATGCTTAGGTCGGTTTTCCTTCTCCTACTGTTCTTCATTACCATTTTGTCTATCAGGACCTGGTCTTTTGTGCCCTTGCACTTCCTTCTGCAGCCATTCTGTTGGTGGGGAATGGTTTTTGTATCCTCTAGGTAGTTGTATAGCCTTTCACTGATGATACCTGTTAGTAACTTCCACATTATTGGTAGGCAGGTGATAGGCCTGTAGTTACTGGTTATATTTCCCTTACTCTTGTCTTTTTGTACTAAAGATGTTCTTCCTGTGGTCATCCATTTGGGCACATGGTGATTTGTGATACAATGCTGGAGTTGTTCTGCTTTTCGTGGGTTTTTGAGCCATTATCCATGGACTTTATCGGGACCTGGGGCTTTCCAGTTCGATATTTTCTTTAGTTGGTGTCTGATGTCAGTCGTGATTTCAGTTAATCTTTGTTTTATTCTCCCTGTTTCCTCTTCCTTAACTTCTTTGAGCCATGTTGCATGCTTGTTGTGTGATACCGGATTGCTCCATATGTTTTCCCAGAGTCTCTTACTTGGTTCGGCTTCAGGAATTTCTTAGTGGTTGTTTTCCCCTCTTAGTTGGCTGTATAGTCTTTTCTGGTTGGTTCCGAATAGTTTGTTCTGTTGGTATCCCTTATTCCTGTTCAGGTACCGTTGGATCTTATGGGCTTTGGCCTTAAACCTCTGTTTTACATCTTCTATTGTGTTGTTTAGTCCCCTTTCCTGTACTTTGTATTTCTCGTTATTATTATTATTATTACCTGGTGAATATAGATTTCTACGCACAAATTTTTATGAACAACCTAAGTAAAACTAAAGATTTAAAGTTCCTGTAAGAATTAACATTGATTTATGTTGCTTAATTATTCTTTGCCAATCACTTGCATGAAACTTTTATATCTGTGATCTATTAATATATATAATTTTTTAATTACCATTCACCTTCAGAAAAATGCCCTTGCAGTTGAAGATATGGTAATGTGATATTTCTTGGTCATACATATTTGTATGATGCTGAACGGCAACCATAAACCCTATATCCTACATTTGGACCGAATTAAAGTCTGTGCCTTGTTTTTCTTTTAAGAAAAAAAACATGCAACCAGAGGCATTTTTCCGCACGGTGTTTGTTAAAAATAATGAGCTTATATTGGTAGAATTGATCATAATTATTAGGATGTCACCTTATAAAGAGTTTTATGTTTGTCCCTTTTCGTTTTCCCTTATTTTCCTGCTTCGGGTCTTGAAAGACAACATACAATCAGTATAGTTCATTGGCCTTTCATCTTATGTAGGCTTGACCCCGTAATCAACATCTACAATCTATCTTTATGGTGCTTATATTAGAATACCATGTTTTTCCCAAATATCCTGTTTATCCTTTACACAAGCGCCATCGTATTGTTCATACCTGTGGTATCATTACCATTGTCTCAGGTAGTTGTTTAGTGCAATAATTAAGTCTGATTTTTTTTATTGTTTAAATGAATTTACTATAGCCTTCCTTTGAACTAACTCTTTAACAGGGTCTATGGAATCTTTAACATTTACACAAAACGGGGATGTAAAATTATTATTCTTGTACAGCTATACTTGGATCTTCATTTGAATATTAAACTTAATAATACAATTCCATGATGGTGACTTATGGAGTTGCTTAAACGACTGGATACAAATATTTACTACGATAGTTTATAGCAAGCACATTCCTGATAAGTGTGACACTCGTAAGACATTGCACGTCCACTTAGATAATAAATACTAGGATAGAGACTGGAAAAAGGTGAAAAATAAAAGGCAACGAAAGGAAAAGAGATGGAGAAGCGATATAATTTACCTCATTTATGCGATGGAACTGTTGCTCAGGAGACAAAAATGTAGCTGATAATTAGGCTTCTGTAGACAAGTTTGGATGACTGGAGCTGTGAACGTTAGAAGAAACAAAATTTATGATATTGAATCCGAACAGTAGATAACATTCACGGGTTTTCGGTGCGGTAAGTTGTCATAGATATTCCACGAGTCCCATTGATAATGGAAAAATAAAATCAATAGTACTATAAATGTAATACATTGCTAAATACAGGTAGCTTTTCTAACTTGATCAGTTGTCTCTTCAGGCTGAAGAGGCCAACTGATCAAGTTGGCGAAAGCTACTGTATTTAGAAATATACTACATATATACTGCTGTGGACTTTGTCTCCATATAAAGATCACGAGAAAGTGAAGATACCAAATAAAAAAAATTTTTTTTTCGCTCAGAGGCAAGGATGTGAATAGGTGTTTTTTACTCATTTTGATCTGGTGAATAAAATTTTTTTACAGTTTTGCTCTCTCACCTCTACCTTTTTGCTTTCACACATCCCCTTTTAATTATACTGCTATAAATTCAAAATATATTTTCTTTTTTTCTCTCTGAAGGGCAAGGATGTGAATGGGTGTTTTTTGATAATTTTGTGTGGTGAATTCAAATTTCTGAACAGCTTTGGTCTAGTTTTTTGCTTTTACATATCTCCTTTTAATCATACTGCATGTAAATTCAAAATATAATGTATTTATTACATCTGTTACAAAGTCATATTACAGAAAAAAAAACAACAGCATAGATTATGATCATTAATGAAACTGAATTTATATGGATAATACAATACACACAAATCATAGTACAGCAGACAGTTAGAAGTGAGTTTTTTTTTTTTTGGATGATCTTGTGTACTTTGCTTCTGGGTTGTCATGTAAGAGCATCCAGCAGAAGTCCCCCATCATTCTGCCTTGGTAGTTGCTCTCCATTTTAGTAATATCTTGGTGGAACCTTTCTCCATGCTCATCACTCACTGCCCCGAGGTTCGGAGGGAAGAAGTTAAGGTGGGAGTGGACAAAGTGAATTTTGAGTGACATTCGGCATCTCATTTCCTTATAAGACTGTAACAACTTCTCGATACACTCTTGGTAATCTGGTGCCCGTGTGTTACCAAAGAAACCATAGCAGACTGACTTAAATGTTTCCCATGCTCTCAGTTCTTTTAAGGTAACAAGCTCCTCAAAGTCCATATCCTTCAGCACCTCTCGGATCCGAGGTCCAACGAAGATGCCCTCCTTCATCTTCGCAGAACTCAGAGCTGGGAACAAGGAGCACAAGTGTTGGAAGGCAGCGCCATTTTTGTCCATAGCCTTTACGAAATTCTTCATTAAACCAAGCTTGATATGAAGAGGAGGAAGAAACACCTTGTTCATGCATGTATCCAACATATAAAACGGTTATGTAACATGAACGTCGAGCAGCAGTAACCGTCTTCTCTCACCGCCAGTAGGCTACTGGTGTACACTCAGCCGCATTGCACGTTAGGGTTTCCAGATGTTTTTAGTACAAATGGGGCACGTAAATCTTCTAAATAGACCACAATTCCTAAAATTTCTAATAAAAAATAACACAATTTCCTATATAAGACACATCTGGTAGCCATGAATGGCGTACACATTTATGTACATGTACTATACATGTATATCTCAAAAACTAGAGGTGATGAGTGAAAACTGGTTTCATATCTAAAATTAGCACCCCACGATTAGGCTAAACCAACTATTTTTATTCTTTCCTCAATTCCTCTGTAAACCAGTGATTAGACAAAATTATACAATTCTTAGTATCTCTTTCCATCGAAGGATTTCCTTCAGCTAATTAAAGGATGGGAGTCTTATCAGTGAGTAACTTATCAGGACGAAGTCTTCCTAAAACATGTCAACGCATTCCAAATCAAGTGTGTAGACTTGATATTCAGTTAAATTTCTAGCATTTGCACAGATGAGAAATCTAGCTTTTTACAAGATATTTCTCTGAACCATGTGGCATACACGAGCCCCTTAAATGTTAAGATTCTCTCTCTCTCTCTCTCTCTCTCTCTCTCTCTCTCTCTCTCTCTCTCTCTCTCTCTCTATCACTGAGCTCTGAAATCACAAATATTCACTAGTAGTGTCCTCTCTATCTATACATGCATTTGTTAAATGTATCTGAATTCACATGAAAAGGAAATAACTCTTACTCCCTAAGATGCGATTTAGGTAAAATAATTAAACTTTCTCCGGAAAAGAGAATCGTCTTTAGAATGATTTATGATATATTGTCTCAAATAATAAGGAGGGAGAGGACTACTAAGTATAGAGGACTGCGTCAACATTGAGAACAGAGCACTGGGGCAATATCTGAAAACCAGTGAAGACGAGTGGCTCAAGAGTGCATGGGAAGAAGGACTAATAAAAGTAGACGAAGACCAACAAATATACAGACAGGACAATGACAAACAGAACAGAGGCCTACACAACAAACCAATGCACGGACAATACATGAGACAGACTAAAGAACTAGCCAGCGATGACACATGGCAATGGCTACTGAGGGGAGAGCTCAAGAAGGAGACTGAGGGAATGATAACAGCGGCACAAGATCAGGCCCTAAGAACCAGATATGTTCAAAGAACGATAGACGGAAATAACATCTCGCCCATATGTAGGAAGTGCAATACAAAAAATGAAACCATAAACCACATAGCAAGCGAATGCCCGGCACTTGCACAGATCCAGTACAAAAAGAGGCATGATTCAGTGGCAAAAGCCCTCCACTGGAGCCTGTGCAAGAAACATCGGCTACCTTGCAGTAATAAGTGGTACGAGCACCAACCTGAGGGAGTGATAGAAAACGATCAGGCAAAGATCCTCTGGGACTATGGTATCAGAACAGATAGTGTGATACGTGCAAATAGACCAGACGTGACGCTGATTGACAAAGTCAAGAAGAAAGTATCACTCATTGATGTTGCTATACCATGGGACACCAGAGTTGAAGAGAAAGAGAGGGAAAAAATGGATAAGTATTAAGATCTGAAAATAGAAATAAGAAGGATATGGGATATGTCAGTGGAAATTGTACCCATAATCATAGGAGCACTAGGCACGATCCCAAGATTCATGAAGAGGAATCTAGAAAAACTAGAGGCTGAAGTAGCTCCAGGACTCATGCAGAAGAGTGTGATCCTAGAAACGGCGCACGTAGTAAGAAAAGTGATGGACTCCTAAGGAGGCAGGATGCAACCCGGAACCCCACACTACAAATACCACCCAGTCGAATTGGAGGACTGTGAGAGAGCAAAAAAAAAAAATTAATTAAGAAAAATAATATTAATAATGTACTTGTGTGAATCTTTACCAACGCTGGTCTTTCAACTTCTTGTACAATTGTTAATTAGAATTGAAATAGTCGGCTTCTTAAACAATCTTTTGTACATGCTCTGGTAACTCCTCCGTGTTGTATACCTACCCGAGTTTGTTTTCTAAATATTTGCAGTAAAGATCTGTTATTATATCATTATTCATGTAAATATTGATGAAGCGCAACATGCCGGTAGGCAGTTATTTATCTTCCCACACATTCACTCGTGTCATTAACAGAATCATCATTTTAAAAGCATTTTTTCCAGATATATTTTCTTCATCGTAAAAATAGCTAGCATATCAATGGATCTCTTGGAGCGACTCGTGTAAAATTTTGCCATTAAATGATATTTGCAATTCTAAACTAACTTTATTGATTACTATACTACGACTTGTAATAAAAAAAAATTTGTTAACTGAGTGTATTTTCCATTACTTAGATTCTTGTTCATATATTGAAAATGAAGAAAGTTGTGTTAACATATGTGTGTTACGTGCCTTCGTCTTACCGTGAAATTCCTGGTTGGAAAGTTAAAATCCAGTAAGCCCAAATTATAACTTTCATTCTGCCATTGCCAATAAGAAAAATTTGGCTGTTTCACTTGCTTTCGAAGATGATTCCAATTCACATGCTAGAAGGCAGATGAAGTACCGACTGGTTTCCTTCATTACTGGATTTTTTTTTTTTTTTCTATGGATATGTACCTTCCTTCAATGTTTACAACTGACGTATTTCAGGCACATTTGTCTTTCATAATGACACTTGTTTACAAGAATTTCTTAGACTACGCAGTACCGTAATAAGGACAAGTAAGAACTCGCCTCCTGGCCCCTCAACGCCACTCCATATTTACGATAAAACATTGTTACACACACACACACACACTTGCTCCAGCTGACCAACGCAATTATTCCGGAAGTGGCATTTGGTATAGATTCGACACAATAATGGAAAACTCTTTCAAGATATCACTGATCCTATTTCAAAGACGAATAAGTGACATACAATACGTAATTAACCTGATGAAATTTCATATCAAGACGAACGACTCTGGTGATATATGATGCTTTTAACTCCACACATCCAGTGCACTGCTATTCCACCACTTGTCAGGGCCATACTAAAAAAGAATTCCGAAAAGCTGTTAGCCAAATAGCTTCATTAGTATTTAGCCCTCGTATCTTTGATTCTGCCGAGAGCTATATACATTTTCGTGACAGGCATTCCGTTGCCTTCAATTACCATTAATTACAAATAATGTAAAACTATCGTTACAATTAAATTAGAAAATGTAGTTTGTTACAATCGGTTTTTTACTTTCAGAGCTCATGTAGCAATCAAACAATTGCCAGTCTATGATATGTGTCCATAGCATTTCATTTCTTAAACTATCGTCGGTTGAGTAACAGTGGGTTCCATAATTCTATAAGCAATTACAATATGTTACTGAAAACCATAACACGTCTTCAAGCTCCAGTAAATTTTTACTCTATATCGTCCGTTAAAAAAAAATTCTTATCAATTTATTCACCGCGTGTTTATACAATATTTCACACAATATAGTGTGTTGAAGGATAATGTTATCAATTTACTGTTCATATTATAGTGAAACATTTTTTGTGTGTTGCTTCACTTCATAATGTTACCCTATATATCTTACAATATTACGTTACAATTGAGGGCAAGGATGTCATAAAATGACACATTTAATTTCCATTTATATTATTATTAATTGTAAGTGATACTTTATCGCCGGTATTTCGCAAATGTGACAAGAGTTTCCCTCCACCTTTTTCCCGCCTTAGCATTGGGTAATGTGCTGCTGTCCGGGTTTCTGTGCACACATGACAATTTAAGGGGACGTTCATGGGTCCCGATAGTGACGAGCACTGCCATTCTGTATTAGTTATATTATGTAATTACCTCCAGTTCCAATCTTCATGAAGACATCGAACTAGCTAAGTATCTTATATAAGTTAATTTGCATGTTTGGCCAAATGTGTATAGGGGAGTTATATAAGAACGCTAGGTTAGTTTTCGTCTCTTTTCGTTAGGCGACTACCAGCGAGATTTAAGGTAAACACAAATTGATTTCTTGTTTTGTGCTTTAATTCCAGTGCCTAAAATTCCTACCGTTGTTGCCTTCTTAAAGAAAATAATGTGCTGTGGACTATTTTGAGCAATCTAAGAATATAATTTCACCTCTCTCTCTCTCTCTCTCTCTCTCTCTCTCTCTCTCTCTCTCACACACACTCTCTCTCTCAGATAAATAATTATGCTATATAAAAAAGGAATCCTTGTATTCCCAATATTTCAGTAAGTTATGATAGTGTCTGAAATAATTATAATAATAATAAATAGCAACTTTAATGCATTTGTGCATATCTTTACCATTACTGATTTTTTCCTTCCTGTTCCTTTCATAACCAGCTTAGTAATATTCATCTTCGTATTCAGAGAACAATGGCTGCATTCATCAAAGCTTTTTAGAACTATAATAGTCTCTTGCCGTTCAAAAATAACAGTCGTTCCGCACCCATGGTTATGGCAAAAATTAAACTTTCTCTCACTTTTCAAGCTTTTCTCTTTTCCAGTGAACTGCGGGGAAATATTACAGAACAAAAATGATGAAGAAAAATACGAATACAGGAAAAAGATAGGAAAAAAAATCATTCATAATGCACACACTGTATATTCATGATTCATATTTTGGAAGTGATTGTGTATACACATAAAACAACAATCACACATATATATAACAGTTTATTTATATATATATATATATATATATATATATATATATATATATGTATATGTATATGTATGTATATGTATACTGTTATATTTGTGGTTCCTTTCAAGAGCAACGGATCCGAGTGGCGGTAATTTAGTCAAGAATGAATTAAGGAACCATAATACAAATGAAAAAATTAAAGGTTACGGCTTAGGGCCGGTTTTAGAATGAAGGAAGTTAGGTAAACGCAGAGGTTTAACATGCTTACATATATTTCATTACCCTAAGGGGGCTAAAGGTGGCGAGATCGGTTTGCTTCTGTAGACTGAAATGGAGGACCCGAATACTCGGTCCCAGTGGATAATAAAACAGTGGAAATGTGATGAATCTCTGAGTCACGCATTTACAAGAATCCACTTCCCATACCGAGGCACATGGTAGGCCATCTGCAAACAGATGTTATGACGACATCAATACATTGGCTACAAACACATTGAAAGGATCAGGAAATGCTTTGAAAACTAAACAATCAATTTTGCGGGATTTCATTACTGAGTAATCACATTGGTGTAGACTAGTATGGTTTACGCAAGATGAATGTTGTCCCGACACTATAGTACTATGTAGGAAGCTTACAGCATCACAGAACGAAAAAGGGGGAGCACGTACATTGTACAATGACTGGAAGTAATGTTTGGGGGAAAGACTAAGGACCATATATTGTGGCTTTAGACCAGCTTTCGGCAATGGTGCATGAAAGCGGTCAGCCATGTATTAGTTTTTGATTCACAAGGGTGAATGGCGGTGTGTAATCAGACGTTGCGTCCGTTTTTTCTCTCTCTCTCTCTCTCTCTCTCTCTCTCTCTCTCTCTCTCTCTCTCTCTCTCTGGTGTCGTCTCATAGAGGAATGTAGTCTGCATCTTCATTCATATCGTGTCGCAGTAGTGATTTCGGCGTAGAAGGGGCGTTGGAGGTCCATCGGAAAAGGTAAAAGTGAAATGACATACAATTTGGTTCTAGAGAAAGGAAAGTGCGATGTGACACATTTTACTGACAAACTTTAATGTTTAATTGTCTGATGATTATATTCTCATTTTCAGATGGATTCGAAGTTACCATATAGAAAAATGGGATTTATCTAGACTTGTTTTTGACTTTGATAAACTATGAATGCTTGGACGGAAAGAGATAAAAGGGGTACTTACTTAAATATGATTTTGGGACGAATATGATAGTCTAACGTTCTTGTTTTCGTATCTCTTAACCCATTTTATTCCATGTTCATGTTTGTTAATTTTGGGAGGTAAAAAGTATATTTTTGTAACAGTGGGAGATTGAATTAGCCTAGAGTTTGATATTTGATTTTCAGCCAACTTCAGGGATGGCACTCAACGTGAAAGGTAGGCCACGTTTACAAGTAATGCGTTTTCTCTCCAACAAAATTAAATGAGTGTGTGTGTGTGTGTGTGTGTATGTATGTATGTATATATATATATATATATATATATATATATATATATATATATATATATATATATATATATATATATATATATATATACACACACACGTCTCGGTGACAGAAGGCAAACCTCCTCGCAATCATGTTGCCAGTTGCACATAGTTTGCGACGCCTCTGTTCAATGTCTGCCGTATCTTTTAGGTCGTCGGTGATAATGTGACCCAAATTCGTGCACAAATTCCAGCCGATGGTTTCCGAGGAAAATTTGTGGTTCTGCAATATTCTTAAGCGATCTCGGGAGCAGCGACATGCACTGGGTCTTGGTTTCGTTGTAGATTATATCAAATTCCTCTGCATATTGGCGGCAAGTGTTGATGAATCGTTGGAAACCTTGCACTGATGGGGAAATCAGAACCATATCGTCGGCGTAACAGAGGTTGTTTATAGTTGTTTCATTGACGGTGCATCCGATTGGGAGCGAGTTCAGTTTGACATTCAAGGCATCTGTGTACGTATTAAACAGGTATGGAGAGAGAATACCCCCTTGCTGTGTGGAGAACCAGCAATGTAAAATGCCAATTAGATATAGAGGTGTGCCCCTTTTATGCAGCTTCAGGTAGTTTACTCTGTCAAATGCTTTCCTCACATCTACAAAACAAAGGAAAACAAGAGAGGAGAGGCTGATGATAGTTAGTAGTTCAGCAATTCTTTCAGTATATAGATGCAGTTGTCGGTTGAGTGGTTTGCCTTAAACCCGAACTGGTTGTCAGTGGTGTGTAGAAAGGGGAGAAGTCTCACTAGAAGAACCGACTTAAGTATCTTCGATGCGTTCGTTGGGATTGCAATCGGCCGGTAGTTGCTAGGGTCAGCTGCATCCTTTAGCTTGTTTTTGATTAATGGTATCAAATGAACTAAGAGTAGGGAGTCTGGAAGAAACCGGTGAATTATGCACGCATTGAATAGGGCAGCTAGCAAAATGTAAATTATCGGATGGCAGAATTTGAAGGCCTCTGCAGGAAGATCATCACAGCCGGGCGATTTATTATTAGGTAGGCTGTTTATGGCATCGCTGATGTTACCTGGCGTAATACGGTCTGCAAAATGAAATTGAATGTTGTCAGTATGGGGGCTATCTACATCCCTTCGGGAATCTTGATCATTTACGCAATTCAGGATATTGTTGAAGTGATCGCCCCACATACTTACGTTAGCTTCGTCTCTGACTGCTTTTTAGTTTTGGGATTTAAGGACTGGATATCTTTCCAAAGACGAGGGTAATCACCAGATTCTAAGTTTCTAGACATTGCATCGGCTCTTAGTTGTTTTTCATTTAACCTGCAGTGCTTAAGAGCAAGTTTGAACTGCACCCTCGCCTGTCTCATTAGTAATGCAGTGTGCCCTTCCCTGGGGCTACCATTTTGCCTCCACAGTAAAAACATTTCTCGTCAGTATTTATACATATCTTTAACCAAGTCATTCCATCCAGGTATATTACGAGAATTACCTTGACGAAATCTATAGGCAGTCCTACCCGAAGCAAGCATAGCGAGGATTATGTTTGAATAGAATTCATTCAGATCCCTCCTGTAGTGGTCATTGCTACAATTTGTGTTAGTACAAAGTAAGGCGTCTGCCGGTTGAACTATTGACCGCAACCTGGTTTCCGTGGTCACCTTAAAGTATTTGGTTTTCTGTTGGTTTTTAAAATCCCAGTTTACCGCTGGTGGGCGATCAGTTAGGGGGTTCATAGTAGGGAGGGATGGGGTTCTGAATGACACCTGTAATGGGATGTGATCGTAGCCCGTTGCAAGATCATAGCGAATATTGCAGGTCATAATAGAATCATGAAGTTGTGAAGATGTGATGCAGTGGTCCAGCCAGGAGGTTGTAATAGTGTCCGCTCTATTATGTACATATGAATAGGAGGGAGGGAGGAGCATTACATCGCTAATTTGGAGAGCATGATTTTGACAGGAGCGAGTAAGTTCATTATAAAATTGTTTTGTGGGGTGAGAATTAAGGTCCCCGATTATACATATGATCAGCAGGAGAATCGTGGATAATACTGTGTAACTCCCCTAGGATCATGCAATGTCTCTAACCCATTATTTAATATATATATACATATATATATATATATATATATATATATATATATATATATATATATATATATCTTACCAGTGCCTTTAAGATATATATAATGGAAATACCATGCATTTCCATTCTTTAATGTAATTCTGTTACATTAGCTCAGCCGCTACGCAAATGAAAGTACATAGGATGTCCATCTCAGCAATGCAAAGAATATTATGAAACATAATGTGGTCACATGGTTAACCTAAGAATATGAGCAAAATACTGAGAGATAATACACGTGCTGAAATGTATAGTAAATATAATACCTGTGCTGAAATGTATACTAAAAGATAATGCATGTGCTGAAATGTATGCTAAAATAATACTTGTGCTGCAGCAATAAAAGAAGATACACACTTTCAAATCATGAAGCAACTTGCAAAATAATTTGGTTAATTAGAAATACTAATGCATCTCTAGCTGTTGAACATGACTATCAATGCATGTGTAGGTAGAATATATATATATATAATATATATATATATATATATAGTATATATATATATATATATATATATATTTTATATATATATATATATCTACATGTTATATATATATATAATATATATATATATATATACTATATATATATATATATATATATACTGTATTATATACACGTATATATATATATATATATATATATATATATATATATATATACACGTATATATATATATATATATATATATATATTATATATATATATATATATATATATATATATTATATAAGAGCAAAATTTAAAGGGAGCCTTGTTTAAATGAGAGATACAGGTGCGTATGCAAGGCAAAATATGAAAGTATGGACATAAATCTTCGTGGTACGTAATAACACACAGCAAAATATGAGTGTATGAACTGGCTATAATGTTCGGACATGTCAAGAAACTGTTGTATGCCTTTAACATTGGTGGGTACAGGGAAATTGCTGATGGCTGAAACTTTATCATGGACTACTTTAAGACCTTGATGGGTTACCGTAAAACCCAAATAGACTAATTCGTCTTTGCAAAGTTTACATTTGGAAATTTTTGCCTTTAAATTATAGTCTTAATCTCTGAAGAACTGTGGCAAGTATATACAAATGCTCTTCTAAGGTATTAGAAAAAATTACAAGATTACCCATATAGAGACAGATTTTCCCTAGCATGTCACCAAACACCATATTAATCATTCTTGCGAAGGTGCTAGGGGCGCAGCGTAAACCAAAAGGTATACATAAGCATTCATAAAGATTAAGGCCCCCTTGTCGTGCTACAAGCGGTGTAAGGTGTGCTTCTTTGCCCAAAGGTATCTGATGAAAGCCTTTGAGTAAGTCCAATGAAGTGAAATGTTTATTCTGATCTAAGAGGGATAAGATGTCATCGTTACATGGGATTGGGAATCCATCGAGGATCGTTTCCTCGTTAAGACGACGAATATCTACACATAATCGCCATGTCCTATCTTTCTTAGGCGCAATATTAAAGGAAATTCATAAGGGCTGTTAGGTTTATTGATAACCCCTTCTGCTAACGTCTCATCTACCTCTTCATTGATTTCAGTCTGAAATTTCAAAGGAAGGCGATACTAGGGTACGTAAATGACCTTTTTCACCCCAAATCTTGATGTGATGCTCGATTCGTCTGTTTTTCTTAGAGATCCCTCGCTAGTGGAAAAGACATCGTTATATTTGGATATATGTTTTGGATATATGTTTTGGATATATCGGAAAGAAATGTTTTGAGGAGCTCAAAACATTTCTTTCCGATTTCCTTATCCTGGATATCTACAATTATTTTACCTCTGATTGTTTGCAAAGGAGACTCGTCTTCAGTGGGTCTCGCTATATTAATTTCGGTGACTAATTATTTTATGCTGATATACTTCAACATTTACATGTTGATTCTCTCTGATTAGTAAATCGGTGTTCTGGTGGTTACAGACTTCAATATTCACGCGGCGATGGGAGTCATCAGTGTACAAAGCTTGTGTTGTGGAAAGTCGTTTGACTTTCAGCGAGTCAGGAAGAATTAAAATTTCTAACCCGGGCAAAGTGTTTCTAATGAGTACCGAGAGATACGATGCTTCGTTTGGTTCAAGTGTCTGCGTGTATGTTGCCAAGGCGGGTTTCTGTGAATTGTGTTGGGTGGCTTGAACGATATCTTCATTCGTAAGACAGCTTCTAGATTCTTCAATACACGTTACATTAATTTTTGGACTATCTGTCACCCTTTGATCCAACGGATTTTAATGTGTGCGAGAAGACCTGTGGAGTTTTCCGTTGATAAACACCACGTTTTTCGGGAATTAGAACTGTCATGGATAGCCATGGTTGAATATCCCATAATTACAACTGGATACATATTAGTGTGTTTTACTACAACAAAGAAATATGATAACTCAGTATTTAGAACAAACTATCAAGCAGCAATGTTAAGAAATGAAGTATTTCCGTGACCTACTAAATCGAACTATGCGAAGAGAATGGATACAGATACATATACATATACATATACATATACATATATGAGGTAAAATATACATACATAAGTTAAGAGATTTAATTTAAGGGACTAGTGATATGGATGCCAAGAAAAATTACTTCAACAACTCAACTGATGAGTGCCAACATAAAATGAGACCAACCTCAAAGTAATCAAACGTCTTAAAGTGTCTGAAGAGTTCCCCGTTGATATTAGATCTTCATGCCGACCTGAGCTGTGGAGTACCGGGAATAGCTGGTAAAGGGCAGAGAACCATGCCGCCCGCTGCCGCTCCATGTTTCAGTATTGTAGACTCAATTCCTATCCTTCCATGTTAGCAGAGAATAAGATATATAACAAAGCTCTCTGTAAAGTTTATCAGTAGTTCCCAGAATGAAACACAAGCCGTGGTAAGGAGAGTGGTGAGCTGTTGGTGGGTGGGAAACATCTGCAGAATGTTAACAAATAAACCTCTAAGAAAATTCAGTATATTTTATTTGAAGTTCTTGAATGACTCAACAGTCGTTAAAAGACGGAACTAGCAGGTAAGTTAGATCTCTAATTATTAGCATACAACTGCTTCGTTACCAATAATGACTATGTACGTAAAAGAATTAAACAATGACGACGGGATCTTTTTAGATTAAAAACATTTATGTAAGAAACTTATAAGATATATATTATATCTTACTTTCTACACTCCCCGCAAAAACATTCAATCATATATAAACCTGAATATCATTGAATGTATAAATCAAATAGGCCACAAAAACAAATCACAAAATTCAGAAAAACATACATGCTAATATCCGATTTCAACATTTTAGATTTGGCGAGTTCTCAGTATGTCGTTTTTGCAGCTTCTCTCCTAGGTAGATTATGCTTAGGAGACTCCGAATAGGTAATTTCATCCCGGGCCTCATCATGCACCTTCTTAGGCCTTAAAAGAAGAATTGAATTAGACATGTCTCTTAGTTATTTCCGGAGCTTTTCCTTTACATAAGACTGCTCAATTAACTTCTAATTCATTGGTCGAAGTTTCTCGAACAATTGCCATAGGATATTAGGTAGCCTTACTAAAGGGTTCCTTAATCAGTTCCTTAATCAATCACCAATTTACCATTCTCCTACTTATACAAGAGTGCCTTGACGGGTTTATTAAACGATCTATGACTCCGACGGCTTGCAGTAAGAGTTAAGTAATAAATTCAGAATGGTATATCTCTATCAAGTTCTGTCTAACCTTACGAAGTTTCGAAAAGTTACCTCTTACCCTGTCAGTTAACTCAGTGAAAATTTACCATCGAATTCCAAATCAGGAGATTGTTGTAGTGATGGAATAACATTCTTTCTTCTTCCCAGCTTTTCCCATTTTTATATGGGGTCGCCGTTTCGGATGAGCCGTTTCCATCTATTTCTATCTTGCGCTTCTGCCTCATCAATTCCCTTCTCATGTAAATCTCCTCTCACACAGTCCTTCCATCTCTTTCTTGTCTCCCTCTCTTTCTTCTTCCTTGCACCTCCACTCCCATAGTATGTCTCCAGCGTGGTCCTCATCTCTCCTCAACAGGTGTCCATACCATCTCAGCCTCCCCTCCTGCACTTTCTTTGATACTTCCACCACCTTAGTTGACCCCCTTATGTAGTCATTTCTGATCCTATCCACTCTTGTTACCCAGACATCCACCTAAGCATTCTCATTTCTGCTGACATCCATCTTCTTCTGCTCTGCTTTTCTCATGCTTGCTGTTTCCGTACCATACAGCATTGCTGTTCTTACCACCGTCTTGTGAAATTTTCCTTTTAACCTAAGCGGCACTCTTTTGTCACAAAGAACTCCCGAGGCCGCTCTCCAGTTGTTCCAGCCTGCCTGTACCCGATGTTTTACTTCTTCTTCCATACTTCCTCCAGCGTTAACAAAAGATCCCAATACTTAAACTTATCAACTCTCCTTATTTGCTCTCCACCAAGCTGAATACTTTCTCTATCATCCCCCTCAGTGGTGGTACACATATATTCTGTCTTGGATCTACTTATTCTCATCATTCCTCTGTCCTCCAGTACTTGTCTCCATCTTTCCAATTTCACTTCCAGATCTTCCCTGCTCTCTGCACACAGAACAATATCATCCGCATACAATATGTTCCATGGTACTGTCTCCCTTACTTCCTCTATTATAACATCCATCACTATGTTAAAGATAAATGGGCTCAGAGCCGACCCCTGGTGTAATCCTACTCTCACCTCAAAACCTTCTGTCTCCCCAACACTGCTCCTCACTCTGGTAAATACATTCCGGTACATCTCTTGTATCAATCGCACATACTTCTCTGGCACCATCTTCTCCCTCAGGCTCCTCCATACCTCTTGTCTCGGGACTCTGTCATAAGCCTTTTCAAGGTCAATGAATACCATATGTAGGTCCGTTTGTCTTTCCCGAATTTCTCCATTATTTGCCTCAGACAAAATATACCATCTGTTGTTCCCGCCCCTTCCCTTCATAAATCCCATCTGCTCTTTACCTATTTGTACTTCTTCTCTCAGTCTAGCATCTATCATCCTTTCCAGTATCTTCAAAGTGTGGGACATAAATTTAATGCCCCTATAATTACCACACTCTTGGACATCGCCTTTCCCTTTAAAAATTGGGATCAATATACTCCCACGCCACTCATTTGGTATCTTTTCCTGTTCAAGGATCTTTATCATAAGATCGTACAGTATATCCACTCCTTCATCTCCTAATGCTTTCCATGCCTCCACCGGGATCATGTCTGGTCCGGTTGCCTTCCCATTCTTCATCTTCTTCAGTGCATTTAGTACCTCTTGCCTAGAAAACTCATTACCATGCCAATGTTCACTTGCCCATCCTCTCTTATTAGTCTATTATTTTCTTCATTTAACAACTGTTCGAAATATTCTTTCCATCTCTTCACAATGTCTTCCTCCTTTCTAAGCACTACACCCTCTTGATTCTTTATTTGTTTGATGTGTGTTTTATATCTTTGGTGCTCTTATTTCTAGCCTTTGATAGCTTCATCATCTTCTTTAATCCTTCCTTTGTCCCCAGCTCATTATACACATCATCATACGACTTTGCTTTAGCTTGGGCTACCACCTTTTTCACCACCTTGTTTTTCTCTCTGTACCTATTTCTGTCTTCCACTGACTGTGACTCTTCCCATCTTTTCTTTGCCTCCTTCTTATCTTTTACTACTTTCTCAATGTCTTCATCCCACCACCAACTATCCTTTTCTTCCCATATGATACCAGATGTCTCTCCTAGCAGCTCCTTTCCATGCCTTCTTATTACTGCTGCATTTCGTGCCCACCATTCTTGAACATCTTCAATCCCTATATCAATATCCTCCAAAACCCTCCTCTTAAACTCTCTCTTCTTATCCCCTTCCTTCTGTAATTCGTACCATTTAATTTTCCTTATCCCTTTAGCTTTGGTTTTTCTTTCCCTTTTCAACTTCAAGTCCATACATAGCAGCCTGTGTGGGGGGCTACATGGTCGCCTGGAATAACTTTGCAGTTCGTGATGGAATAAACATTTAACAGAGACAAAATCATATCCCCTTAATAAACTCGCAGGAGTTATTGGCTCAGGAAATGTCTTACTCAAGTCAGTTTCCCGAAAGGCTTCCTTAAAAGCAATGGTTCTTCTATTAAGCATATGTATTGTTTGACCTATCAGAAATTCAAAGTCTCCAACACATTATTTCGAATTGCACCATATATTAGTTTGTTTGTCAAATTTACACAACTTTCCACCATAGACCCCAAAGCACTATTTCCCTTAAAAAACTGATGAAACTGAATAGGTTTTATACGGTGACCGGACAGTTTGATACTGGACATATTGATACCGGACATTTTGATATCGGACATTTCTTTACCGGACATTTTGTGACTAGGATTTTTTACTACCGGACATTTCGATACCACTATGTGTGTGCGCGGAGATAAGAGTTTTCTTTTGAGGGTCACACTCTTCTTATAATTGGTTGTTTATATAATTGCCACACTTTTCTTGTAATTGGTTGTTTTAATTTTTTTTTCAACACCTGCTATTTATAGTAAACATTGGTCGGAACCTAAATATTCTCAGTTTTTTTATCACTCTCAGTCTACTACCAAAGGGTCAACTACTAACGCTCAGCTATCAACGATAAATATAGATATTCTTATTGTATCACACATGGCCTCTCTAATTGCTCCAACAAAAAATGGAAAAAAATTAGTGGATGATCTAAACTATATATATGATAAACACAGAACTAATAAGGATGGTTCAAAGCAGTATTGGGAGTGCGAAAATAGGATGTGTAAAGCCCGCGTACACACCTATGTTGGTGATAGTGACAACAAAATCGTTAAGACTGTAGGTGAGCATAATCACAGTGCTACAGCAGCAAGAGTGTAATCAAAATTTGCACATCATCAAATGAAAATAATGTCTGGTTCAACACAAGATGCTCCTCGTACTATAATATGTAAAGAAACCCAAAATCTGAATGTGTGTTATTTTAGAATTAGCCTCAGTATCTTCGTTGAGTCCTACGTAGTATCAGGCGTTGGAGACAAATAGAAGAAAATCTACCGCCTAAACCTCAGGTACGGCATGGTTATTTGATTCCTGATCAGTATTGTTACCTTGAAAATGGTTTGAAGTGGCTACAGTTTGACAGTGGAGAACATGATACTGAAAGAATTTTAATATTTGCTACTGACTCGGGAATTAGTGACATCAAAAGAGCCAAAAGTTGGGCCGTAGATGGAACTTTTAAGTGTAGCCCAATTATTTATTATCAACTGTACACTTTACATATTCAAGACAACGGCATTAGTGTTCCGAGAATGTTCGCCTTGTTGCCAAATAAGATACAAGATACTTATGATAGACTATTTACTACTATAAAAGAACTTTTGCATAATGTCGAACCAGCCACTGTGATGATGGATTTTGAAAAAGCAGCAATCAATAGTTTATTAGACATTTCCCCTAATTCAGATGTTTCTTGTTGCCTATTTCACCTGTCACAAAATGTTTACAAACAAGTTGTAACATTATGTTTCAAACATCAATATCACCAAGATAGTTTAAAAATGAGATGTTTACAGGCGCTTGCTTTCTTTCCCATTAACGATGTTATTGACGGCTTCGAAGAATTAACTGATGACGACGATTTTCCGAGAGAGCTTGTTGCATATTTCGAAACTAATTATATTGGAGGAGTGGGGGGTCGTGGCCAACGAAGGCGAAGAGTCTAGCCAGCCTTCCCTATTCATTTATGGAATATTCATGAACGCATTGAAAATGGTATGCCACGCACCAATAACTATGTTGAAGGATTTCATAATGCTCTAAGAACGTCAGTGACAAATGTGCATCCTAACATTTGGTCCCTTACAACTGCTTTAAAACATGAAGAGGCTCTCAGTGCAACAAGAATTGCCCATCTCAATCGTGGAGACAGCGCAACCTCAAAGAAAAAATACAGAGACGCCGATCAGCGTATAAAAAAATTGCTGGAACGGTATGACCCCTCAAATAAAATACAATATCTTCGTGGCATTGCTCATGACATTAAACATTTTTAACTAGATAATATTGTTGCTTTTTCTTTAATCATACTTGTACTGTGTTTTACAAATTAATAAATTTTTTTCTATATACTTTTTTATTTGTACTTTTAACTCCTTACTTTTGATACATAATTTGGATTTATACTTTATATAATGGTATTGAAATGTCCGGTATCAAACTGTCCTAGAACCGTTTTATACCATTCTCTTCAAAATATGAATTATCATTTTCTTCAAAATATGTATTAACTTCAGGATCCTAGAAGAATCCAGGATAACATTAGCACCAGCAACTAGCAATGAAGTTTAAAAGCTCTTAAATATTCGTTAACTGACATACTCATACACAGTTTTAAGTTTATGGCCCTACTCCGTGTACACGCGATACACAACAGCCAAACTTTAATCTTCTGGTCATTTGAACGTACAAAGAATGGACCCATATAGTCAACAAATATGGCTCTATAAAGGATCTCTGAGGGATTTACCCTAAATTCACGATAGGAATTTTGGTTTACCTTAATGGTTCTCTCACTGAAACTTCTACAAGTTACACAGGTTTTTTAAAATCATTTTGACAGTTGAAAAATAGCAGGGTATCCAGAAGGTTTTTCTAATTTAAGATAGCAGGGAATAGCATCCTGCATGTACAAATCTCTCATGATAATTCTCAATAATCAACTTAATTAGTGGACTACCTTTAGAAATTAAGATGAGAAACCTGTCCTCTAATTTGTTCAGTTCGCTACGTACTCGCACCCTTCCTTATCAATATAAAGATAAAGTTGTCCAATGATCTTGGGTAAATCTTTAAGTAAACGATTTCTGGAATCAAAATACTTGAACACTTCCGGGAAACGATGTCTTTGGTCCTTCAACAATATTAGATGGCTGGCATCTGCGAATAAATTATGTCCAGAAATACAAACATTCAGATCAGCAAACTTATCAGGATGCCTGGATTTAATCTTAGTTTCAGTTTATTAACATATGTTAACAGAGCTCTGTAAGTGAGGATAAGTTTGTGATAATCTGAAACTCTGCACAAAGTCTGCACATAATGATGATCTGTTTCCCCCTAATGATACACTAGCCTCATAGGAATTAATCTCTTCCAGGTATGGACTTGTTGATATATCAGGGTTAGGAACAGTAAAGACTAACATGTTTTATCAACTACCCTTCGGCCTAAGGTTATTCTTCAGGAACTCACGACCTGAGAAGTAGTCTGCTCTCATCAGCTGCTTGTAAGAAAGACAACAAGTAATGCTATCAGCTGCATTGTCTTCCCCAGAAATAAAGCTAAATGTAATGGGATGTTTATAATGGGATGTTTTTCACAAATTTCATTGATGTCCTGCAATCTGTTCTTGACAAAAACAGAAACTTAATGTAAATTTATCAAGTTTTATGGAATAGGAAAGAATCCAGGATAAAGCCACCAAACATCCGAACATAACTGCAAATCTACTATTCTGACAGGGTTAACACAAGTGAGACCTGCTAATTCCTCATGCAAGTCATCCAGGAACCCACCACCCAAAGCAATACCCTGGAGTTCAAGAGTAAGAATACTTTTAGAATTCAAATTCTTTCCAATAATGCGCTTCTTTGCCATAAAGCTTAAGGAACCAGTTGAATTATTCAGAATAAAAATCACAACTCCAAAGATAGATTTACTACCATCAGCAAAAGCTAACAAACTGTAACGGTCACTTCTGCTTCCAATAAACCTTTGGACACTCACTTCTGGGGAAGCATTAGCTTGCTCAGCAATATTCTTCCACTGTTCAGTTCTTTATCCAAAACATCATCCCAACCCAACTCATTATTGTGTGAGCACCAGAGAGTAAGACAGGTAACTGGTTACTGACAATTTATTACAGATGAACTGGGTTGACATAGATGGGTGCAGATGGAAGGGTAGTGTCCATCATGCACGCACAAACAAACAAACAAAAGGGACAGGGCCCCCGCTGTGAGAGTCGAGTCCTTCGGTGTTGATGGCTGACAAGATGTCTACCTTGGCAGTTGCCTGGGGGTTCAACTGTCGACTGTGGGCAACCAATACTGCGGAAGGTACTGCATTGTGTGCGGTGGTGGTGTGGGACGGACCATGGGGACCCCCAGTTATGGCGGAGGCGTAGATTGGGCTGAGGAAGTCCCCAGTGTGGCAGCAGCATCCGACAGGCAGCACAGAACCACAGGCGAGGCAGAGACGTCGACAGGTTGAGGAAGCCCACAAGTAGTGGCGTCGGCAGGCAGAGGAGGCCCAAAGGTGCGGCAGTGGTGTCGGTGGGCCAAGGACTACAGGCGACAGCTTCAGAAGGGAGAGTTGGTCCACATGTGTGGCAGCAACGTCAGGTAGGCCGAGCGAGCCCCAGGGGCAACAATAGAGTTGGGGGGTTGAGCAGGACCCTGGGTGCAGCAGCGGCATCAGGAGGTTGCCTGGGAACTCGCAGGTGTGGCAATGGTGCCGGGGGAAGAACCAAGGAGGCCGTGACATTGGATGGATGTTTCTGGACCGCCACCTGATTTGTTGGCTGACCAGCACCCAGCTACCCATCCTCGAAAAATACTGGGAAGCTTGCCGTGATGGGTCCGTTAATGGCGTTAGTGTCGTCCCCTCGGAATGAAGGCTCTTCAGAGAGCTAAACTGTGGCGCCCTATTAAGTCCGCTAAAGGTTCTCTGAAGGTGAGCGGCCGTAATTAATCTGTTAAAGGCTGGGCCTAAACTGCTGTGTCACTGACTCCCGGAGGTCACCAGTTGTGATGACCAGAGAGTAAGGCAGGTAGATGGGTACTGATAATTTATTACAAACAAACTGTGTCGACATAGATTGGTGTGGACGGAAGGGTAGTGCACTTCATGTATGCACAAACAAATAAACAAAAAGGATGGGGCCCTCACTGTGAATGCGTTTCTCTTCAGAGACGAAAATGCATGAATAATATTACATAGAGGGAACGGATTCCGACATATATACATCAAAAGAAAGGACGTTAAATGCTCTACAGAATGGGTAAAGGAACAATGCAGCTTGATGACGAGATGCAATAAAATATGGAAAAGGCGTTGTCCTTATAATTGCACTGTAGAGTGCATAAATAGCCTACTGCAGTTAAGTATCTGACCATTAAAGTCATACAAGTCAAATTTAGAGGCTATAGAGAGTAAGATATCCCTCTTTGTTTTAGCATCTGCATCAAGATTAAAGGGTCTGGTAGATAGAGAGCGTACTTCTCTATTCCAAAATGGACCAAGTAACTTTACCACTGAATTCTTAGAAATAATGTATTTAAGATCAATAGACTTTTGCAAGGATTAATCATTAGTGACAAATTGCTGTAACTTGAACTTTTAAGAGTCAAATATATGGTTTAATTGTAAATATGCCCATTCAAGATCCTTAGAGCAGTCAAAAGACCACTGTGCAATTATCCATGTAACAAGACTGATAGATAAGTTTAAGCTCGACCAGGCGGACACTATCGTGTTCCACTTCTAAAATTAAAATTTTATAAACGGCAAGTAGTAACAGAGCAGGGCTGCACTTCAAGCCAAAACTCAGTCTCAAATTTATTTATCTCACAATAGGGAAATCATTCTTTTCAACATTTCTGAACCATAAACACAAAAGTCTATTACTATCTACATCATTAAGACCAAGATTATTAAATGTCTTACAGATATCAAAACGTAGGAGATGTGAACCAAAATGAACATGTAATAGAGCGGCCAAGTTTTTGGTTCAATGTCGGTCCAGAATATATAATGTTTGGCCTGTTTTCCTTGCTAAGATCCTTCCGACAAAGAATAGAAAAATAAACCACTTGGCATTTGGTGGTTTCTCTGTCCAATTTAAATATACCAATACGAGGTAAAAAGCTATGGTTAAGATGCTCGGTCAAGAATTCATCAAGATTATCAATACATTCAATTATACCAGCTGCTTCTTGCTCTTTGAAACTCCATAATAACCAAGTGTGTAGGATTATTCAAAAGTTTCCTTAGATTGGCATTCAAAATTATCTTGGCAAATTCGTGGTTAGTTCCTAACAAATGAGCAACTTTGAAATTCCATAACAATGGAATGATAATTCGTCTATCTTCATTTCTTGTCATATTTTCAAGGGCATATTTACCAAGTTTAAAATTGATTTCAAATTAATGTTCTTCAGGCTTACCATCTTCCAGACCTAGGTACCTGTTATAATTATCATTCAAAATGCAGCTAACAGCGCTCTCAAGCTGATTATGAGTAATGTCACCTTTGTCATCTGATATACAAAAATCTATGGGAACAGGTTTATCACCAATAAACAGGTCCGAAGCAAGAAAAGGGTTGCAAGAGACGCCCACAACCTCAAGCAAATTGCTATCAGACATCTTTACTCCACCAGTAAGCAATGTCCTACATAAGGCAAATGTGACAAATCCTTTAGCATTTGTGTTAAATTACCTTGAAGCAATACTCCTGCAGAGTTTTGAGAATATATTGATAGGCTCTCCACAATGAACAAGTGTTCACTGTGTTAGACAAAAACTGGATTTGGCACAATACAAAAGTTATGCCACTAATATCATAATCATTATTGGTTAAAGATTCATCAGCCAAAACACCCTCCATCCTTAAAGCCTTCAACAACCTTACCCATAAAAGAAACCTTTAAATTTATATTAATGCAGGGTAGACAGAGCACTTCAATTGTTTTAAAAATGCTGCCGAATTTGAGTTTAGCTTCTACTAATCTAGTGGTATATTGTTGAGATGTGTTTATACCATCAATAGTTCAGGAAATATTGTCTCTAACCGTTTTCAATCCAAGTTCAATAGCAACAGCGGTAGGAATAAAGTTACACCGAGTCATTATCCTTCAAACTCTTAACCTTTAACCCCCTTCAAAAGTACTGGCAAATGTAGGTAAAACTCGTCAGCTACAGAATATCCCTGAAAGGCCTCCGTTATAGATAACATACCACTAGAAACTCCTGGTTTATCATTAGTAAGAGAGCATTAGAGGGAACAGGCTTTGACTTTACTCTATCAGTTGAAGGTTCAGATTTAGCTTCAGCATTATTTTTACATTCATCAGAACTAGAGACAACCCAAAAATCCCATGTGCCATTCCGAACAATACGGCAACGAGAACGAAAATAATATCTACAAAATCAACTCTCATGATTTAAGTTTGAGCATTTGACACAGCCCCCATATTTCCTAATTTGATCTAGCCTCGAAATAAAACTTTCATATTTAGGGCACTTATCTATAGGATGAGTAGTCTCCTTATCTAGCTCTTTTGTGCATATACTACACTGCCTGAACCCTTTATTTGTCATATTTCGCAACAGCAAAACTAACTACATTATCACTGGTATCCGAACCCTTAGGGGAAGCAAACTTACTCTTTAATTTAGATTTTCGTTTGCTAAGGCAACGATCACATGCCTCAAAGTAATTCTTGGTCATTTCCTTCGATGAAGGCTTAGCATGATAGTTATTTGTATCAACCGAAGTTTGAACTGGTCTTTCATACCTTCCCAGATAAAAAAACTGAAGTATGTCTACAGTAATACCAAGCTTGGTTACCCTTTAAATTAATCACGTTTTTGAAATGTATTCATAAGGATCCGAAGTGTAATCTAACTTAACCTCAGTCAAGTGCCTCAATACATTAAACTTCTTGGTTACCTCCGAAGCAAAAGCTTTCAGCAACAATTCCTTAGCATAAGTATAGCCCTTTTTATCAGCTTCTAATGAATTGACAAGAATCAAGGCCCTACCAGATAACTGTTGCTTTAATAGTAAAAGTTTATCATATTCTTGATATCTAAATTTGCTAATAGTATCTTCAAACTCTTCAAAAAATCCAGAAAGATCTTCCTCGGGTGAGCTGTTATACTTTGATAAGGGTGCAAAAGGACTTTTTTTTTTAAACAAACTGCGAGCCTCATCTGCTACAGAACGAGATGGAGGAGAGTCAATTCACCTAGCTTAAGAGAATCTAAGCATTGAAAGAGCTTATCACTATACTCCTGACATAATCTAAATTCTTCTTCATACTCTTCTTCCTTTTAGTCTATATCCCATTCATATTTAAAAGGAAGAACTTGTTTATTCAGCTCCTTTAATTCAACAATCCACTCCTCAAACTACAATTTAGATTTCTCAGGTTCAGCTCTATCTAAAGTAGGAAATAACTCTCTACGGTTATGCTGCTCAGTAATGCATTTCCTAATTGCGGACATTCACAAGCTTCCCAAGTTCTGCCATACTGAATATATATGCTTAAATATATAACTTCAATGATACCACAAAACTAATAAGATTTCAAAAGAACTACATCTCAGAACCAATGGAACGGCATGCGGGTAGGTA
>NC_087204.1:65298497-65315997 GCF_015104395.2 Macrobrachium nipponense
AAAATCTACAACACCCCTAAAATTAACCAAAAAAAACTACTTAAAAAAAAACATTAACACCCCTTAATCCAGTTACAGATTTTTTCCTAATAAATAAAAAATTTCAAACTCTTTCACCATATTACCAGACGTAATTTGCGTCACACAAAAATTACCGTCACAACCAAATGCCAGAAAGAAGAAAACCCCTATTAGTATCCAACTCTAAAGGAAAACATAACAATAACCTCATTTAGGACACCTCTCAACGTCGTCCACAACAAACGACCTGTTTATTAAAAAATCAACTAACAGCCACATTCCCCCCCGTCTAGCTAACTTCATCAACCCCCAAGTCACCATTATCCTCAAAAAGCAAAACCAAAAAATCCTTACTAGTACCACAAATCCTCATTAATCCTTAAAAGAAAATCGTTGCTAACCTGTAATCAGCATTAGTACCAAAAATATCTACCTCCATTATATAACCCCCAATATAAAACACCCTACCTCAGACTAAATACCCTAAGCCACTCTAATACCACCAGAATATATATAAAACCAAAGAAACCCACCTCTGCGGCCTATAACCTCAGAACACCACTAATCACAAATTACCATCCATAAATCATCAAAGTAACATCGGTGAATGTAACCTCATAAAACTGTAAACTGCCAAAACAATAAAACCACAATGAACCAGTACAACTGATCACTAACCTATTGGCTCACAAAACCACAGACCATCACCAAAAACCATCACCACCAAAAACTCAAATAATGCCACAAGTTTATCCTCATACAGCTAGTAACACCATAGTATTCATCATATAACACCAAAGGATATCAACCCTTATTGCACCCAGAAAACTCACATAATATATCTCAATTCCACGGTATTTTCCTACACTGATTGGTGCAAAAATATACCATTGCGTCCCAACAACTTAGGTCATCGACGCCGACATATTTTCCTACATTGAATAACCCAAATTATTTCATTATTACAAAAATTATCCCAGATATTTATGCTGAATCGCCGCACTTGTGCATAATAAGAAAAATAGTAAAAGAAAAAAACATAGTGTTAAATAAGACTGACTAACTATAACATAAAACTCTACAGTCCCCTTTTACCATTTTCCCATTTTCTTGATCTTAAATACATGCGTTAGTCTAGACAGACAAGTCTTCTCATCCAAGACTTAAAACCTGTTTCCTCTCTTTTCTTCAATAACCTTAAAAGGACCATAAAACTTTGGACCTAACTTATAACTGATCTCATTTCTCACATTGACCTTCAAGAGCACGTTATCTCCATCTACAATTTTGACATCTAATGATTTCCCCAAGTTATATAGAATGGGTCCCTTATTCATTTACCTTGAATTTTCCATTCCTTCTTTTCACAATTTCTCGTGTTTTAGACGAGATTCTGGGCAAGGCAAGCGTATCTCTCATTTGCCGTAAAAATTAATGACTTAATTGTACCTTCCCCACGGAAAGGTATAGGCAACAAATCAAATCTGCCTCACGCTTGGCAACCAAATAAAGCTTCGAATGGAGGCATTTTAATAGTATCACTGCCCATAGTATTAATGCTATGCCGAACTGTATCTATATATCTATCCCAGTTCCTATCGTTGCTGCCTATAGTTGTCCTGAGCGCCTCAAGCACGCTCCTATCTGGTCTGTATGGAAGAATTGTTACCTTCTGTATCCCCATAACTTCTGCCAGACACTCTAAGGTCCTATTTACAAATTCCCTACCATTGTCAGTCAACAAAACCTCAGGTACCTCATAACGACATATAAATCCACTGAAGAATGCCACAGCCATTTCTTCTGCCGTTTTATGCTTTAGTGGGAAAATTTCCCCTACCCTCGTCAGTTCATCTATCACCACCAACAAATGCCTGTAACTATACCCTAACTCACATAAATTCACCAAAATATCCCTATGCACTCTTTAAAAAGGTCTACTTGGTATCAGATTATGACCGTAATTTGCAAGGAGTCGCCTTTGCCGGTTTGCAAGCTTTGCACACTGTACACTTTACCAGAAAATTTTCCGCATATGCCACATATTCTTATAAATACATTTATTACGCATCTTATTATACATCTTTTCCACCCCCTAATGTGGACTACAAAACTTGCAATGTGCTATATCTAGAACTAGAGGAATTAGGACTTTCGGAATCGTGATTTGTGTCGTATCCCCTTTACTTTCACTAGTCCTTAATTCATATTCAATCTTCCTAACCAACAGAGTACCCTCTAATTCTAAACATGAAAAAGGCAACTTATAACTCTGCTCGACTAATTCACTTCCAAGGAACGCTTTTGCGTCTGCCATATTCATCCTCATCTTGCCTTTGCTCTATACACTGATTTCCCACTGTATAGAATAACCCATAACCACACACACATTAGCAACCCTCCTGTATCATAAAACTTCTACTAAGAACATTTGCTACCACATTATGTCTGCCCTCTATGTATTTGAGCTTAGGCGACAGATCTGGAATATTAAAAATCTAATAATGGCTTGTGGTCTGTAAGAACTTCTACTTTATTCCCCGTTAACATCTTAAAATGAACCAAACTTGATACTACAGCAAAAACTTCCTTATCTACGGTTTATCTACAGTAGTCACTAGCCTATCATTGCTAACCTTTATCTTAATTTTTCTGCTGTAATAACCTATTGGATGGAATTTCCCTTCAAATTTCTGCATAAGATAGGCACCTATTTCATCCTGACTGGCATCAGTCACTAAAGTAAAAGGTGCGCCGAAATTCGGAAATTTAAGGACTGGGGATTCATTAATGCATTGTTAATTTTCCGAAAAGCTACCTGTTGCGGCTCTCTCCAAGAAAATTTAATATCCTCCCACAACACATCTGTTAAAGGAGCTGCCAAAAAAAAAAAAAAAAAAAAATACTTCACAAACCTTCTGAAAAACCCCGCCATCCACAAGAATGACCTAATTTGTTTCTTTATCTCAGGAACAGGAAAATCTGCAATTGCTTTGACTATCATCATTTATTCTAACTCCCTCTTTAGATATGAGATGACCTAAATATGTAATCTAGTTCTTTAAGAAGTCGCACTTGGCTAACCTAATTCTCAGGCTTTCTAACCTAAGTCTCCTAAGAACTTCCTCAAGCACTTCCATGTGATGCTTGATCGAATCTGTTGCAAGCAATATATCATCCATGTACACAAAAATATTCTTGCCCAATAGCCCATGAGAAAGCCCATGCAAAAGTGTGTTCACTAACCTCGTAAAAGTCATAGAACTATCTGATAAACCAAAAGGCATCCACTAAACTCGAAATGCCCCTTGGGCTATGAGAATGCGGTAAATTCCCAACCATCCTCACAAAGAGGACCCTACAAAAATCCCTGAATAATGTCTATTGAAAAGTATGTAACGTCCCCCAATTTCAGCAAAAAGGTCTGGTATGCAGGTGACTGGATAACAGGCAGGAATTGTCTTTTCATTCAATTTACGGGAATCTACACATACTCAGACTGAACCGTCCTTAAGCACCGCCAAAAGTTGGAAGTTGGGCTTAATAATTCCCTCCTCCTCCCATTTACTAACCTGTTTCTCTACCTGTTCCTTGATTTTACGGTATACGGTACGCTGGAATAACAATGGGTTTGGTCCCCTCTTCTAGATTCACTATATGTTCTAACACCTTAGTCAGCCCTAACTTATCCTCTTTCAAAGCCACTATATCCCCAAATTCAGCCAGAACCTTGCTAAAAACTTCTATCTGCTCACAAAAGAGCAGATTCCTAAAGATTTTCCTCCTCATTTGCATTTCTGTCTCTGAAAACCCAGTTTTTCCCTCTACAATAGCCACTGAACCACTATCCTCACTCCAATCCTGGAGGTCTACCACATGAGTATTCATATCCCAACTGCATCATTACAATTCAACAATTCCACCCATGTGTCACCTGCTTTGTACCTTGTTTACCGACACCATGCTGATACTCCCTTTAATTTTTGGCTACCCTCAATTATACACACCTCTTTGGGCCTTTTCACTTCCCTCAACTGATTTTCACCATAGTCATTGTACCTGGGATTTAAAATAACATCTTCCACTATAAGGCCTTTACATCTATTGTCCCCATGCCCATCACACACAGTACCTGCCTGTGACTGGTTGTCCACCTTATGCTCCGCATCCACATGAATATCAGCCAAGTCTTATAAGTATCCCCTATACCATCAAACATAACCCTCATGTTTAGTATCAGTATCACCATTGTTATCAATATCACCATTATTAACAACACCATCATTATTATCAGTATTATTATCACCAATATCGCCATTATTATTGACAATATCACCAGTATTACCCACAATATTACCATTATACCACCAAAATTACCAATATCACCATTATTACCACTAATATTACCATTATTATCACCCATGTTAACCTCAGTATCTTCATTTACCTCAGTTCCATGTACACCCACATATGGAATAAAAACGCCCAGTATCCCAACTGTTATGCCACTAACACCTGTATGTAGGATGGCCCAACAAAAGTCTGTTGCCCAACGCAACCCCCTTTATCAACATTAATGATTCTTTTAACATTCGATCACCCAGTGAGAACCACACTCTTATAAACCTAAGGTATTTAATCTATGGGCTTGCACATCACACACCGTCTCTGTTGAGGGTTTTAAAGGGTATTGGACTATCGACCTGGGCTCTGGGGCGTCCATCACTGGGCCACAATGGTACGTTTAAGTCATTTGTACCCTTTTTGTTGCTCGGCTTTCCAAAAATTTCACTGATCTCTTGGCCCCTGTAAGTGACCTACCTGGGAAGCTCCCAATTGTTGCCCTGGGTCCATAGATCCCTTCTCATATTCCACTTTTGCACACAAATAGGACGAAGGGAAACTTAAATCCTTTTGTGTTGAATTCCTTGGACTGGTCCCATTAAAAAAAAATGTGCTATCCACTGTGGGGCATTTGTACATGTGTTTCTGAACCTGAGAATAGATCAGTTCCTCATCTGATGTAGGTTCAATGTTCTCATCAAAGCTATCTACAATGGCAACCGGGACATCGTGTAGAAGCAGGGGAAATTGCAACAATCTGTGCCAGTTACCAAGGGAGATATGATTACCATTTACCCATGTGGAATTTTCTAATTTCTGTATCAATTCTCCTGCTGTGTCAAAAAGCTAAGAGCTATGCTCATTCATGGTCTTCTAACCTTTCCTAATCTTGTAAAAAACCCCTCAGATCTCAGTCCATATTACCGTGTTCCTTTGCTCCACTGGCTGTCCTCAGAAATGCTTGTAGTTTGGTCCATGACCGACATTTTGTATATTGAAAACTGCGAGAACAATGTGCCAAGTCCCCTTTGTTGAAATCTAGTAAGGCCTTTGCCTCCCTAAACACCCCTGCATCATTTTTAATTCCCTTGGAGTTCAAAAAGTTATTAACACCTTCAATGAAAATTTGAACTGGCTAAGAAAGAACACCATCAACAATACCCTGAAATGGGCGAACCCCCGCTGCATTATTTGTGACTTTATGAAACAAAGTCTGATCCTTATTGTCTCCTTCCGCCATTTTGTCTCTCTTAGAGAAACCCTCTTGCATCAACGTAAAAAAAGAAAAAAAAAAAAATTTCAGACATCACGCTTTAAAGACCGACCAGTGAAGATACGAGCGAACACTCTAACTAGCTTAATACCTACAGATTAGCCGATTTAGCACCTCACACAAAAAAACAAATTTAATCCTGTTTTATTGTGAGATGGGTTGACATCTGAATCTTAACCTTTTAGCTCTCTTAGTTGTTTTTTTTTTTTTTTTTTTTTTTTTTTTTTTTACGATTTTAGTTCCCTGTATACTTGAAGAAAAGACAGAGACAGGATGTGGGTAAATTGGGTGTCATCAAGGAGAGATATGGAAATATATTACGCAAGGATGAAGACATTAAGAATAGATGGAAAGAGTATTCTGAACAACTTTTGAATACTTTTTATTACTAAAAATAAGGGAAAGCGGATGGGGGAAGCACAGAGGGTAGAGGGACCAGTAATGGAGATACAGATGTGAACAGAGCATTAAGTAAATGAAGAACGGTAAAGCATTAGTTCCATCAGAGTTCCAAATTGAAATGATCAAATTAACTAGGTTATAGAGGAGGAAAAATGGATGTTGGATTAATTAAAAGCTATATGGGAAGAACGTAATTCCAAAGGACTGGGAGGAGAGTCTGATTAATGGTATGTGCTTTGGATTGTGGTAACTACAGTGAATATATATATATATATATATATATATATATATATATATATATCACGAGTATATATACACATGTATATAAAGGCCAAATCCATGAAGGAAAGTGAAACTTATCATCCTTTACTAAGGCCTAGCAGCGGTGACTCCATTGTTTCACTTTCCTTCGTATATTTTGCCTTCATTTATATATTCGTCACGATCCAGTTTTTCGTGATTCAGTTACCTATACATACACACACATATATACATATACATGTGAGTGCGTGTGTGTGTTATATAAATATACATAATGTATGTGTTTGTAACACCCCTATGTCTTCCACACTTCGCAGCCTGTAACTGAATATGACCCTCATCAGAACAGCCAAACAAGCATTATATAGAACATCTTTATTCCAAAATGACGTTTTAGCTTCAACACATTAAGCCATTTTCAACCTAAATAGAGGCAAAACACCAAAACATAAAATTATTCTAAACTGGTCAGTATAAACTAAAGGATATTTGTTTTTTTAAACTATGTTACCAACAATAATACACTACTCAGATATTAACCATGATAGCTTAAACTAAAACAATTCAGTGAATTAGAAGTCATTACAGTTTCACAGACAAAATAAATCAAGGCCTAAGAAATATTCATAAAAGAAAAATTAGCAATGATAACTAGAGCGTGAGAGTGCTAGAATATCAGTAGATTAATGGATAACGGAAAGAAAGACTGATTAACCTTGGTCGAGCTTTCATTTACGCTTGTGAATTTATATAACGATGCTAAAATCCTTAAATTTGACAATTCTGAAAAATAATTAAATCCCCTATACTTAGTCTTGCCTGATTGCATCTGGTATAGTATAGACGGATTGAAGACTGTTGCCTGACTGCTAAGTCTCTACCTGTTCTATCACTGATCCCCCTCGTTCCAGCGCCTTTATGGAAATACAAATACCCGACTTGGCAGTTGGGGTAAGTATGATAAACATACAAATACCCGACTTGGCAGTTGGGGTAAGTATGATAAACAATAAAAGAACGCAATGCATTAGGCAATGTGTCATTGAACGATAATAAGATTTTTGTTGTAAAGTCATTATTGAAAATGAATTTAGAATTTATCTGAGGATAACATCTATCAAAACAGTATTTCAATTCCCTCTCAAGCTGCTTAAATGATTTACTAATGTGAGGCAATTTGCAATACTTGTTGTGCAGAATTGCTTTTATGCTTGGTTACCTTTTGGATGGGTTCAGCATTGCGTTTTTGTGTTCTTTCTTTGAAATTATGTTTAGCATTTTGCATTTGTAATTTTAATTCTCAAGCAATAAAGAATTAGCACTTTAGGATTATAAACTACTTCCAGAAATGATATGTTATTTGACCAAATTGGTCAAGACAACTTTTTGTTTACTGTAAACTCTTTATCTTAAGACCTCTAACTTAATTTGGGCGTTTTTTTCCGGCATACACTATATGCATACACTCTGTGCATGGGCCTACAAAGTGTATGTATGTGTATATATGTATGAATGTATGTATTACTTATTGAACAAACAAGTGACGGAAATGAGAAGTGAAACGAGAAACATAATCATAGTTTATTCTGTATAATTTCATTCATGTGAAATAATCAAGTAATTTAAATCGACAATTAGGCAATAAACCTCTCTCTCCCTCCCTCCCTTCCCTCATTGCATCATCCTTTCAAGATTTTCGGGTCATACCCAACATTTAATTAGCTATGTAAGGACTGGGAACAATATAGACCGCACTTTATCGTAAACAAGGTCTTCATTATTTGGGTGAATTAGAACATTACGTCGGGATAACCCATTTTAAAAAGCGGCAAAGAGACCCAAGAGCACGAAAAACAATAAGGAAGAGGTAGACCGTGGGTGGTTGGGGGGGGCTCACTGGGGTTCCGGGTTATACCTTTGATGACACATTTAGAGGGTAACTCCAGTAGGTTTGAGAGAAGTTTGATGTACTTCTATAGCATCTCTTAGTTCCCATTTTTAAGCGAAAATTTTATTCATGGTATTTACTTATCTGACTTCACTTGACCAAGAACAGCTAATCAATCAAACACGAAGGGAGAATGGTGTTTCTGAAAACGTATGTGTGGTCCAACTCTATGTATGGATCAGAGCTGGACAATCACTGGGAATTGAAAACCAAGTTGAATGCAGCGGAGATGTGATTTTATAGAAGAATACTGAGAAATGAGGAGGTGTTAGCAAGAATTGGAACACAGAGAGCCCTTGTAAGAGAAATAAGGAAGAGACAAATGAATTTTGTTAGACATAAAAGAGGAAGTGAGAAGATAGAGCATATGTGCCTTACTGGAAGGATAGAGGGGAGGCGAGCGAGAGGTAGACAAAGAGTAAAATACTTGGAGAGCTTGGTGGAAGACTTGGATGGAGATTATACTGTAAATCAACTAATACGAGCGGCTAGAGATCGAGAGGGATGGAGGCAAAAGACCGCCAACGTCCAAGAAACGGCACTTCGGTAAGGTAAGGTAAGTATATCTTAGGAACAAAGTTTTCCTTTAATAATTTGATAAGGCCTAAAAAATTTTCAAATTTAGAAATAACCTTGGCCTATAGCATGTACGCTATTGTACTCTACCATTTGTGCGGAAAACAGTTTAGATTCCTTACGAAAAAATATCGTTTAAAATGATAAACATATTTATGCGAGTGCTTTTTATGGCAAAAATATTCGGCCCTGATTCTCAATTCCTAACGCATCCAGCATTGTTCTTTGACTAAGAAGTCTATGGGCAATGTAGAAGTTGTTCTTTAAGGACTTCGTTGGTAGTTTTCTTACGCACCCACCATTGCACTAGAAGCTATAAAGCTTAGAAATCAGGAGAAGTAAAGTGATGAAGATTTCTGACATGATAAAATGAGATGGTTTGGGCATGTGGAAAGGATGAGTGAAGAGAAAGAAGTTGAGTGGGATTTGATGGAACTTGTTAGGGATAGAAATTCAAGAAAAAGGTCGAAGATTAGATGACGTGGTGAAGTGAGGGATATTCGAAGAAATGCTTAGCAGAGGAAGATTCCTTCAATACAAGTAACTGGAGAAGACGCTTGGGGATAAAGGAGAAGGAAAGAAAAACTGCATGAGCATCATTTGGTTCCATGGTTAGTGACACGGCATCACAAAAACGTCAGCCGTGTGACAGGTCCTTTGAGGGCGCCTATGGCAGCGCGATTCATTATTAAACAAGGCATGAGGCCACAATAGTAACATTTTCTGATATAAAAACTTGCTAACTGCGTATCATAAGAAGGAGGAAGGATGAGCTGACAAACCGGGAAAAAATTTGTCACCAAGTATTCCTTCACCAATGTGTTCTGATAGCCGAAAAAAATATATGAAAATATCGTCCAGGGCCCTTAACAAATTTTTAAGGGGGGAAAATCTCTCGAAATTGCGATTTTTTTTTTTTACGTTTTCGCATTATACTCATAAACAATACAATTTATCGAAAATATTATTATGATACGAAATTAAAAGGTTGACGTTAAAATCTTGAAAATGCATTTTTTCCCCCGATTTTGTCTTTCAACTTTCTTAATGGACTTTTTCTAAAAGCACCTTCGCTGCATTATTAATATATAAAATTTCCTCTCTAAATTGTCTGTATAATGGTGTACTATAATGATGTATATTTTACTCAATTTGTGAAAGTGGTATTGCGCGGTTTTGAAAATGTTCCCAATGAAAGTTCCTTAAGAGCACTACTTTCACGTTTGATATATGAGATAAATCACGTATTCCGCAGTTGAAATAACAATCGATATGAAGAAGATGAAAGCCATTTTAACCATAGCGAATTCTTAGATTAGATATCGTCTCATTTGCTATGGCCTGACCTGACTCGGCCGTAACATTTTTTTTTTTCCTTCAAACGCTCAAAAATTAAAAATGCCTTTTGACACAAAACAACTTTTTTCTTCGTTGATGAATATTTGCTTATATGCAAAGCCTACTAATCGGGTACAATATACGAAGAAAAAAGTTTTTTTTTCGTGTAATGCATTTTTTATTTTTTATTTTTAAGCGATTGAAAAAAATATTATTGCCGGGTCAGGTCGGGCCATAGCAATGAGACGATATCTAATCTAAGACTTCGCTATGGTTAAAATGACTGTCATCTTCTTCATATTAACTGTTATTTCAAGTGCGGAAAACATTTTTATTTATCTCATATATAGAGCGTGAAAGTAGCGCACTTATGGAGCTTCATTGGTAACATTTTCAAAACCACGCAGTAGCACTTTCACAAATTGAGTAAAATATGCATCATTGTACACCATTATACAGACAATTTATAATGACAATTTTATGTATTAATAGTGCAGCGAAGCTGTTTTTAAAAAATGGCCATTAAAAAAATTGATACAAAATTCAGGATTTTAACATCAGCTTTTGTTGGATCATAGGCGCTATAGTAATACCACAAAATATACATCATTTGATATCAGTAGAAAGATAATTTAATCTACTACAATTTCGTAAATAATAATGTTTTTGATAAAAGGCGTACTTTGGGAGTATAACGCGAAAATGTAAAAAAAAAAAAAAAAAAATTGTGATTTCCTGCTAGGGTGCCCGGACGTTATGGTTTTTTTGGTAATACTAGGGACCTATCAAAACACATTGGTGAAGGAATTTTTTTATCACAAATTTTTTCCCGGTTCGACCCTCAGATTCCCTTACTATATGGAGTTCAATTGGGAATCCTTTTCGAACCCATATCACCTTCACAAAAAGAGTAAGGGATGAAAAATAAAATGTAAAATACAGAAATATTTTCATATTTTAATAGTGCAACTAAAATATTTTCAGAAAACGCTTATTCAGAAAGTTAAAAGACAAACTTCGGAAAAAATGCATTTTCAAGGTTTTAACATCAGCCTTTGTTGAATCATAGGTACTATACTAACAGAAAAAAGTATACTATATCATTATATATCATTAGAAAGGTAATTTCATCTACATAAATGCCGTACATAATAATGTCCTCGATAAAATGCATAGTATAGCAGTATAACGCGACAATGTAAAAAAATCGCGATTTCGGGGGTGTTTTTGCCCCCCTAAGAATTTGGTAGGGGGCCCTAGGAGTTTTTTTTTTTTTTTAATACTAGGGACCTATCAGAACACATTGTTGAAGGAATTATTTTGGTTACAAATTTTTCCCCGGTTCGGCCAGTTCTGATGCTAAAATTCCTTTACTTGAAGAGAAATGGCGCGGTAGAGAGAGAGAGAGAGAGAGAGAAATACAATTCTTCGGCCATGTCTACTAACCTTTCTGTTAACTCTGGGTAACAGATGCAATTGGTGACTGCGAGGAAACACTAGATTTTTTTCAGTGTTATGAGTTCATGCCAGAGAATGGTGTATGAATGATGATACATGAGATAGGTAACGGATACACGATAGAAATAGGGTTTTTGCTCACTCAGGGAGTAAGCCTAAAAACTACTTTGCTGTTGTTGTTCTTGATGGGGGGTTAAGAAAGCCCTATGGAAGGGCCTAAAAAGGTCTGAAATTTTTTTTTGCTTTGAGTGAAAGATACAGGAATTTCAATGATATTTATGATATATTTATTAGAATGAAAGTGTAAAAGATGAATAATGTGACATGTAAAACAGTAAAAAAAAAAATTCTAAGTAAGATAAAGCGTATTCATTTTAATTTTCGTTAGTGAAACAAGACTCTATTTGACCACAGATTTTAGCACGATTTAATTTATTTGGTGTACTGAATTTATGCTATATTTCTGTTACATTATTTTGTTTCACTTTTAATTGAGAATGTGTGAACGAGTTTAAATTTGTGTCCTTTTTGTTTGATCCTTGTTGTTAGTATAAGTAGTGATAACAATGAGCGTTAATTACGAAGTCCACTTCACGTTCTGTTAGGATATGATGCTTACAACTTATGCACGAGGGAAAAATCTTGCACACATCCCAGTAGCTGAAGGTTGCCTCACGCGCGCCGTGTTGAGGCATTGCTGAGGTAGGTTATATAAACAATACATAAGGGTGGTTTTTGAATGGAGGATATGATTTAGAATCAGTATATGGATGGTAAGGTGATAGTGAAATGAGGTATATAAAAAGAAGCAGATACACATGTGTTTGTGTGGGAGGCACTGAGAAACTTAAAGGAGTGGTGATTACAGTTTCCATAAACAAGATGTTAAATGAAGGGCTTACGTGGTGGAGCTGCTTTACTGCAATATTTCAGCTAAGAGGTTATGGAGAATACTTTATGTTTGAGATCTGGAGGATATTAGTGTGTAATCCCACTAGTTTCTAAGGTCGCTGAGATGAATAGTGACACTTCTGGTACCTTTTAAATCCAAGTTCAGCCCTGACAGGCAAAGTGGGTGAGAAGGGGTGAAAAATAAAGTGTAAAATATGACAGATATTAATGTTTAATCCGTAGTATTTGAGGTCACTGAGATGCATAGTGACACACTCCTGATGCCCTTCAATTCCAAGTTCAGCCCCAATATGAATAGGAGGTGAGAAGGGGTGAAATAGAAAATGTAAAAAATGGTGGGTAATATAATTGAAACAGCATCTTAACAGGAAAAGGAGAGAGAGAGAGAGAGAGAGAGAATGAGAGAGAGAGTAGAGAGAGAGTAGAGGGGGTGTTAGGGAGGAGAAAGAGAGTTGAAGGGTTGTCATTCAGGGTTTCCTGGACAGCGCTGGGTTGGTCAGCTAGTATATATACAGGGTGTAACATTAGTTTATGCAAATATTTTAGGAAATGAAAGAAAAAGCCATTCTAAGCAGAAAATGTTATATAAACATAGGCATGTAAAGGCTTCATCTCTTGGAAAGGCGAATTTTTAAAATAACTGGTATCATTAAATGGCCAAGTAAAATGGCGCGCACGGGATGTCGGAGTAGTCACGGATAGGGGGAGGGGGATGGAGTGCGTATGTATGAACGGAATTTTTTTCCCCGCATTCAGGTTTTCTCCACATCACCATTGTTGTTCGAGAACTTTTCTTTGTAACTCTCTGAAAAAAGGACAAAGCGAGTAAAAAGAAAAACTAATTTTTCTCTTAACCTTCGGAGACCAACGACTGTTAGTTTTGAAGGTCCTAACAGGTTTACGTTTTTGGAAAAAGTTTAAATTAGTGCTTTATTCAAATCTGTTTAAGAAGCTGAAAATGTGCATATAAAATTATGAAAGAAACAGATCGACAAAAGAAAATGTTTGTGAAGATTTGAACAAATGCATTATTATTAATTACTACTGTTTTTTCCTTTAGTTGACTTTACTTCAAACTTTCTTTTTTCCACTACGCACATTAGTTTTTATTATCCAATATCTAATATAAGATATTTATATAAAATTTATGATAGTTATTTTCATAGTCTCATTGTTTGTACATGTACAATTTGTTATGTTTGTCGCAATATTTGCAGTAACTTTCATATGCTATCATAGTAAATACCTTACAATGTTTGTTTGCAATCGTTTTAGGAACTCAGGATGCTATCGAGGAATTACTTATGGCAAATTTCCAAATGAAGATCAAAGTACTGTACAAGAATAGAATTATCACAGCCGCTCTTTGTAAAAACACAAAAGATATCAAGACTAAGGAGCGGAGTTAGTGCATAAGAAGGCTATGGTAAATCCTTTTAAACAATCTACCAAGGCCAGGCTTCATAGACATAATAAAGTATGCATATACTTAACAACAATGATAATGATATTGAAGATATGAATAACACAATAGCACTTGTGTATAAGTTATAAAAGATATTGTTTGCAAAGCATACACGCGGAAAATAACCAACATAAAGATAAATGTATCTTTTAATACTGATTGGAACCGAACTACACTGATTTTGTGCTCAGCTTCAAGTATTACGAGTGAAATATAAGGGAACCGTAAAAGTCAAAGATATAAGACTGAAATTCTCTCTTTATTAGAAGATATTTTAGCACTTCCTATGAATCTAGCCACAATAATAATAATAATAATAATAAAATAATATAATAATAATAATAACAATAACTAATAATAATAATAATAATAATAATAATAATAATATGTCTATTGAAGGAGACTGCTGCTTCAGCTGCATTTATTTCATAGAAGTTTTTTTCTATTCTTCTTATTACGGCTTTTTCAATATTATTTAGGTTGGCGAATAACGCGCCTATTGATTACATATGAATCTAACGAAAATCAAGGCGCCCCTATACCTATAACTTTTGTAATGTAGTAATGAGTTGTGATAGTGAACGGAAAGTACTAAATGAAGTATTGCTCTTAAATAAAATAAATCAGTCACATATAAATAGTATAATAGAAGTAACAGAAGACACCACTGGCGATACAGAACTTTACTATTTCTCAGACATAAAAGAAGATGAAGAAAAATGTTGTGTTAACGCCGCTGATGATAATAAAGTAAAATTTATACTTAATAGAGGAGTAACTTTGTATAAAAAATGTTAAGCAAAAATTTATTAGCAATCAAAAGATGATGTAGAAGATATAGATATTCTATTGTTGAATAAAGAATTGCCAGAATTTGTCAGAATGGATAATTCAGTAGTCTACATGAATGGTGGTACCGGCGAAGTCTTTGTCCAAAACTATTCAGATAACAGACTGACACTATACGCAGACATTGTCTTTTGCATAGGAATTCCTATTAACAATTCTTTACTAACAGTAGAAGAAAAAGCATTTTTCTCTAAAAATGGCCAAAACTAAAATAAATCAGGAAGTGAATAAAACAGATTGTCAAGATAACAGAAACAAGTTAATTCAGGTACTAGAGAAATGTAATAGCTTTAGAAGGAGATAAAATAGGAAGAACAAATGTTCTATAACATAGAATTTTCTTCGATAATGTAGCCAACCATTTTTTATACCTAATTACAGAGTACCAATAAGTCAGAGACCCATAGTTGATAATTTGATAGAGGAAATGAAAAGAGATGGAGTGGCAATTTCTTCTAAATCTCCATACAATTCTCCATTATTGCTTGTTCCAAAGAAGGATGGCAGTTGGAGACTTGTACTAGATTATAGGAAGTTAAATTCTAACACAGCTCCAGATCGAATGCCGATGCCGGTAATTCAAGATATGTTAGCTCAATTAGGAGGGGCCAAAATATTTTCATCATTAGATTTGCTTAGTGGATATTGGCAAGTACCTCTCGATGAAAAATTAAAACAATTCACAGCTTTCAACACACATAAAGAACATTTACAGTTTGAAATAATGCCATTTGGACTCACATCAGCCCCATTAAATTTTGTCAGACTAATGTTACAAATTCTAGGAGATATAGAAAATGTTGCAGTATACTTGGCCAAAATCATTTTTAGTAGACATAGAAAGCCATCACTAAAGTTATAAATAAAGAAAGATCAATTCCTGAGAAATCATTAAAATATTTAGGTCAAGTAATTAGTGAAGACGGACTGCGCATGCAGGCCGGTAAAATAAAGGCAATAATTGATTATCCAGCTCCCACTAATTTGAAAACATTAAATAAGAAGGTTCCTAGGTATGATAGGTTATTATAGACCTGTTATAAAAGGTTTTGCTACTATGGACAAAACCATTACAGAACAGAACGAACTAAGCCAAAGAGCTTTAAAATGACCAGAACACTATTTTATTTTACCCCGGTATGGATGAGGACAGTAGAATTTTAAAGCCACCCGCAGAAAAGACATTATAGTACCACATAGAGAGTGTTTAGCTTTGTATTTGGGTCTAAAGAAGTTTAGATATAAACTTTTGGGTCATAAAGTTAATGTGCTTACTGATCACAAACCCATTTGTGACTTCTTTGAAAAGAGAGCCTTCACAAATAAAATGAAATTCAATAGATGGTTCATTAGTGTATTAGAATTTGCCCCAGAATTCAGATATATTCGAGGAAGATTTAACACCTTGGCAGATGTATTATCCAGATCTCAAGAAGAAACAGAAAAATGCATTACAACTAATACTTTTTTGTTTTAGTTATCAAGTAGTAGATTTAGATTTAGAAAGAGTAAAAATAAAAGAAAGAGATGCAAAAACCAGACAAATAGTAGGACAGCTATTACTACGAGTATATGAATCCTTAAAACTTGACTTTCAATTAATAAATGGATTGTTGTATAAAAGGCCGACAGAGAAAAATGGTTGTTCTTGACTATATATCCGAAAAACACTAACCAAGAAGTTTTAGAACTAACACACTCGTACAAGTTAGCAGGACACCCAGGAATTAAAAAGACAGCAAGAATCATAACCAGAAATTATTTTTGGCCAAATTGCAGTGAAGATGCCAATAACTTTGTACAAAACTGTATAGTTTGTAATCAACATAAGGGTAACGTAAATCTCCAAACTCCACTTGCAAAATATCCATCAGAATTAAATCCATTCCAAGTACTAGTAACTATGGACTTTTTAGGTCCGTTTCCCAGTACTATTAGAGTAAATAAACAAATATTAGTCTTCTTAGTCTGTCTAATACGATATGTAGAAATAATACCAGTAAGAAACAGAGATGCAGCTACAGTAGCAGAAGCTTTTAAATCTAGAATTATCACAAGACATTCATGCCCACAAGTTCTTCTTTCTGAAAATGTGTGAATTTTATGAAATAAATAAATATGTCAAATTGCCGCTTATAAACCAAGCTCTAATGGACCAGTAGAAAGAACTAATAGTATAATAAAGGATATCCTAAAAACTTAAATGAGCCCACAGACAGAAGATTGGGACTTAACACTAGAAGACGTACAATTCACGTTGAATAGTACTTACGAGACAATCATGAAAACAAGGGCTAAACTAAAAAAGGTCCATAAGACTCATGCCAAATATTATAATAAAAAGGCCATCAAAACAAATATTACCGTTAGTACCCAAATATTTGTACAAAATCACATTCAAGAAGGAGCAAATGTAAAGGTTTCTCCTAAGTTCACTGGGTCATACAGAGTTATAGAATTGCTGATATTCGACAAATATAGAGTAAATTAATGAAAATTATTTAAAGGAAAAAGTAGTCCACTGGAATCATATAAAAGTCGTAAAAGCAAACCCATGGTCCACTGAAGTTATAGATAACATAAGACAGGAAAAGCCGTAGAAGATAATAAAGAAACACTAAGGAAACGTTAATAATACAGAAGGGTGACAATA
>NC_087204.1:65320997-65323497 GCF_015104395.2 Macrobrachium nipponense
CAATAATAATATAAACACCAGCCACATTACCACCATATTATTATCAATACCACCGAAGCAAAAAAAAACATATTCTTCTCAACTTCGTCAATACCCATATATGGAATAAAAAGCCAAGTACTCCAATCGTAATACCTCCAAGCAGAGTAAAAATAATAATAATAAAAAAAAAAAAACTCCGTACCCCGAAGCTGCACTCAAAGCATTTAGCTCATACACTTAAAAACATTACCATACTAACACCAAAAAAACATACTGACCAAAGAATCATAATGCAACCAAATAACTGAAGCCTCTATGTTCCACAAAAATCCAAAACAGCGGACTAAAACATGGCTCTTTCCACCATAGGCTTAGGTTCTGGAGTCTCTCCTTGAAAAATACCACATGGCCAAAATATTATACCCTTAATGTTCCTCGTGATCGGACTCTAAAAATTGTACCAAACCAGAAATAACCTCGAAAAACATCCCTAAGGAGCTCATGTTACCAGCAAAAATTATAAATTACCGGTTTAGCATAACTCTGCTGAGAAGGGCAAAAACTGCCAAAATAAAAGTGTCAATACTCCCAAAATTGCCACAGAATTCTCGAAAAAAATAATCCGTGTGCCATAACTTATTACAAACAAAACCACAAAACAGAAGTGTCCAGACAAAAGCTTCCCCCAGTCTACTTCGGTACAGACCACCAGAAACTTAATCAAGTCTCCTATCACTGGCAAACTTGCCACGAAAACAACCATGAGCAAAGACCCAATTCCCATGCGATAGACATTTGTAGATATTTGCCGAAACTCCCGGCAACTCTAAAAAAAGACACAAGTGCCATACAATTGTCGTACCTTGTGACATATACTCGTAGACTCGGAAAAAAAGAAAAAGAAACAAAGAGACAAACTGACACCTCATCTGATATTGGCTTTACCACACTATCAGAACAACTGAAAGTACAATAAGGGTATTGTGTAAGAGCCCTGGAAATGCACTAATTTCTGGAAAATAACCCAAATTCTCCCTTAAATCTCGTTGCAGCATCAAACGGCGGAAACTAAAAATGCACCATTTGAAAACAACCCTATGTCATGGACTGAGATATTTAATCTACACAAACAAGGACTATAGAAACTCACGGCAGCGACGACTAACATCTAAAAGGGGAAAGAAAACAATGGCACTGCTGACCGCGCGACAACCTATGTCATTTGTTGACTAACATACACTCCAGACAATTGTCTACTGAGCCCACACAAAAAAAAAAAAAACAAAAAAAAAAAAAAGAAAAAAAAAAAACTCTGGGGGGCTAACAAAGAAACCCAAGTACCCGGACTAAAAGAAGGCTGGACAACAGAAGCCGCAGGAGCTACGATCACTCTGTCTTGCTCAACATCTGCCATCAAAGGAACATCAGGGTGTGGTCGAAATCTGATCCCGAAATCATAAGATAACTAAAAATCTCCTAATAGTGTAAGGCATTTTCCAAAACACAAGGAAAGCTTACACAAAAAATAAAATAAAAAAAAAAAAAAGGAATGCGCCATATTTTATTTCCTCTTCACGTAATAGTAAAGAAAAAAATCCCCCCCCCCCCCCACCCCCCCCACCCCCAAACAAAAAAAAAACCCATACAACGTACATCATCTCTCACACTCGAGACCTACAGCAGCTACCAGCTGATTCTACCATATCAAGGCCAAGGCACTGAACCTGCATTTTCAAGGCCAAACAGAGGAGACAACAAGGAGAAAAAAAGAAAAAAAGAAGAAGGAAGGGAAGGATTCACCCCTTGAACCCCATTCAATTACAAAAAAAAAAAAAACTCGCCCTTTCCCTTTAAACACCAGCTCAGCAAAAAAATACGCAGAGTGCATGCAAGCACAAGAGAGTTCTGTCTCCAAGCCCCAAAAATACAATCTATGCATCCCGAGAACTGAGCTCCAGTTATGAGACCTCCTCATGCATACGTATTCAATCCCAAAAACAGAAATACATTGCCGTTATACAAAAAGTTCTCAATAAAAACATACCAAGATCAACACATTTAAGAACTTAACATATTCTGCTTCCCTGGAAAAAAAATAAAAGTTATACATGGTGATCGCCTCAAATCAGCAAGAGTCAGTTGCCCGTATACATAATTATAACCACTTTTCCCAACATATGCTTAACCTATCTAATCCTAGTCTCTCCGGAAACGTAACCTATATTTTTGAATGCCCATTTACCGCCTGCCACCAACTCTTACGAGGTCAAAATGACACTCGTTTAAACAACTGGAAAAAAAATCCGTAACTTGGTAATGTGGTCTACCTTCCATGTTGAGTGCCATGCCATCCCTGAAGTTAGCTGAAAATCAAATATCAAACTCTAGGCTAATTCAAACTCCCACTATTACAAAAATATACTTTTTATTTCCCTAAACTAGCTAACGTGAAAATTGAATAAAATTGGTTAAGAATAACTAAAAAAGGAACGTTATACTATCATATTCTACCCAAAAT
>NC_087204.1:65325997-65378497 GCF_015104395.2 Macrobrachium nipponense
TAGCTTAACATCCTCAACAGTCACTACAATAAGCATTAAGTTTATACTAGCCGATTATTCTTTTGCATTGTACTAATCTACCCGTTTTCTTAGCTCGATAGCGAACAGTTCTTTTGAATGCTCACTCTGTTCCCTTCGAGTCCAAGTTTGGCCCCAATAGGGATGGGGAGGTGAAAAGTGGTGGGTAGGGGATGATATGTAAATGTTACTGAAAATGGCAGATATTAGTATCTAATCCATAGATTTCAAGGTCGCTGAGATGAATATTGACACTCCCAATGCCCTTCAAGTCCAAGTTCAGCTCCTAAAGGGAGTGGGTGAAAAGGGGTGGAATAGTGTGTGAAATGTAAAAAATAACCAAAAACCACAGATTTTAGTGTCTAATCCATAGTTTTTGAGGTTGCTGAGATGAATAGTGACAGTCTTGATTCCTTTCAAGTCCTAGTTCAAAACCAATAAGGATTGGGGGGCGGGGGGTGTGGGGCACAGAGTGAAAAAGGGTGGGAAGAAGGTGACATGTAAAAGTACTTGCAAACAGCAGATATTAGTGTCTAATCCATAGTTTACAAGGTCGGTGAGATGAATAGTGACACTCATGATGACCTTCAAGTCCAAGATCAGCCCTCTAGGGGGAGGGTTTAAAGGAGGTGGAAAGTGGGTGACATGTAAAAATAACAAAAAACAACAGATATTAGTGTCTCATCCATAGCTTTTGAGGTTGGTGAGAAGAATATGGACACTTCCAATGGCCTTCAAGTCCAAGTTCAGACCCAAAAGGAGGGTGGGGTGAGAAGGGATGGGAAGGGGATGCCATGTATAAATAACCAAAAACAACAGATATTAGTGTCTAATTTATAGTTTTCAAAGTCACTGAGGATTAATAGCGATACTTCCAATGTCCTTAAGTCAAGTTTAGCCTGGATAAGAAAGGGTGGTGAGAAGGGGATGGGAATGGTGGAAGGTGACATCTAAAAATAACTAAAAGTTTACAGATATTATTATCTAATCCAATAGGAATAGGGGTGAGAAGTGGTGAAATATAAAATGATGGCCAATGTAACTGAAGCAACTATCTTAACAGGAAGGGGGGAGAGTGAGATAGAGAGAGAGAGTGTAAGAGGGAGAGGAAGTGAGAAAGAGAGAAAGAAAGTAGAGAGGATATGGGATAAGAGAGAGGGAGAGAGAGAAAGAGAGAGTTTACTGGTTGTCATTCAGTGTTTCCTTGGGCAGTGCTGATTTATCAGCTAGTTATATACATAAATTGATGCATTTATGTGGAAGGAGTGTGTAGTCCTACATAAACTTTGACGTGCATTAGCTTGGTATACTCATAAATTGGCATCGGGGAAAGAATATTGTGGAAGTAAGATATCACTGGCAGCAAATGGGGGTTTGTGGGGAGGGGTGGGAAAGGGTTGACAATTAAAATAACAGAAAACAGACATTACTGTGCAATCCATATTAGTAGTGACACTCCCGATGCCCTTCAAGTCCAACTTCAGCCCCCAATAGGGAGGGGGGTGAAAAGTGGTTGGAAGGGGTTGACATAAAAATAACTGAAAATGACAGATATTAGTAGCTAATCCATAGTTTTTGAGGGTACTAGGATGATTAGTCATACTTCCAATGTCCTTCAAGTCAAATTTCAGCCCCAATATGGACAGAGGTGGAAAGGGGTGGGAAAAGGGATGAAAAGTAAAAATAACCAAAAAAGGCAGATATTAATGTCTAATCCATAGTTTTTGATGTTGCTGAGATGAATAGTCACACTCCTGATACCCTTCAAGTCCCATTTCAGTCCTAATATGGAGAGGGTTGGAAAGGGGTGGAAAGGGGTAAAAAGTAAAAGAAAACTAAAATTACAGATATTAAGTGTCTAATCCATAGGTTTTGAGGCTGCTGAGATGAATAGCAAAACTCCTGATGCCCTTCATCCAAGTTCAGCCCCAAGAGGGAGGGGATGGAAAGGGGTAGGAAAGGGGTGAAAATTAAAAATAACTTAAAACTGACAAATATTTGTGTCTATTCCATAGTTTTTGAGGTCATGAACCCTTTCGTGATCTGATGACACATAGAGCATCAATAAATTGTTTTCCATAAATGCACTGATGACTTGCTGGGTGCGTCATATGAAAATTATTTTCGGGAAAAATTCACGAAAAAATGTGTCAATCATAGAAAACGTAGTTGACGCCATTGGGTCGACAAATGAAAACACCAACCCAACACCACTAGCTTACTTAGCTACGATACAAAACGTCAACATAAGCAGATTGGAAAATCTGAAAATTGCACTCTTGTAAATAAATAGCATTTTTTTTATCAAATACACCTCATTAGCAAACACATTTATAGCAAAATTATTGCTTCCACATGAAAGATTAAACATTTCTACATAATCTAGGTATAAAACAAACTCCCCAAACCTAATTATTATATTTTTCATGATTATTTCAAAAAAATATCTATGATTTTCTTTAAAATTTCACGTTAATCACATCTATTATATTATTGCTTTAGGATATGATTCAATCATTTGCCAACATAATAACACTAGTCAGAAGTGTATATCACTTATAATTCAGACGTACCGAATTTTACCAAAAAACTTTTCCATGAGCGCGTTCTTTTCAGCCCAGGGGAAAAGTCGTGTACCTTACACCCTTATATTTTCAGCCTTTGCGCAAGAGGGCTAAGATGAACAGTGACCCTCCCGATGCCCTTCATGTCCATGTTCAAACCCAAGAGGGAGGGGGTGGAAAGGAGTGGGAAAGGGGTGAAAAGTAAAAATAACAAAAAATGACAGATATTAGTATATAATCCATAGTTTTTGAGGTTGCTAAGATGAATAGTGAAAGTCCCAATGCCCTTCAAGTCTAATATGGAGGGGGTTGGAAAGGGGTGGGAAAGTGGTGAAAAGTAAAAAAATTAACATTTAAATGGCAGAATGTAGTGTCTAATTTTATTTTCAAGAGGGGGGATTTTGGAGGATTTGGCTATTTGGATGACTAGAGATTTTGAGGATTGCTGATGAACAGTGGCATTCTGAGCCCTTCAAGTCAAGTTCAGTCCCCAATAGGAGGGGGAGGAAAGGATGTGAAAGTGGTGAAAAGTAAAAGTAACTAAAAATGACATATTAGTGTCTAAACCATAAGTTTTCAAGGTTGCTGACATGAATAGTGACACTAGCTCCCGATGGGCACGCAAGCCCAAGTTCAGCCCTAATAGGGAGTGGATGGAAAAGGGTGGGAAAGGTGGCTAAAAGTAAAAATCACCTAAAACATCAGATATTAGTGTCTAATTCATAGTTTTTGAGGTCATTGTGATGAATAGTGACCAAGAATAACAAAATAATAACATCAACAACCAATAATAAGAAAATATCACAACAAAGTGGCACCTCATCTCCCGAAAGAAAAAAAATTAAGAATAAATGTTTTATAGTAGATAACCTAGTATACTTGAAAGAGAGAAAAATACTAAGTAATCATTAAAAAGACCAACAAGCTAAGCATAAGTACCTTTAATATGAAATGGAAATAATTGTGACGTCACGCACGCACGGATATGACGACGTTTATTTAATTCGAGAAAATTCTATAATCATATCGTTTATTTTAAGAGACTTTTATTGTCTTAATTCGTGTAATGATAAATATTATTTGTGATTGTGATCTCACTTTCTATTTATTGTTTTGAAAGAAAATTTCTAAGATAATAGCTGTGTCTCGTTCCCAAAATTTTTGCCCAAGCATTTTGGGGCCGAGCTATCTTGACCAGTTTCTATATAAAGAGAGAGCAAGTATGTCATTCTGAGACTTACACTTGCGTTGCAAAGAAGCCGCTCTCTCCCTCTCTTTCTCTCCCCGTATGAGAACATTTTAATTTTACATTAACGTAAAGATTTTATACTTAGTGGTTGGCCACTTGTAAGATTTAGATTTAGATTTTAGATTTATTTAATTGCTGATTGTTTATTTGTGGAATCTGAACAGACATTATACAAGTGTAACGGTGCTTTTGGAATACTATGGTGAATTTTTGTAGTAACTTAGTGAATTTTGGAGCTGCAGCAGAAACATAATTGGTATACCAAGGTAATGTATTATTACAAGTTTTAAGTTGCAACTTAAAAGCAGATTTACAGTGGTTTGGTGAAATTATTGCATTTTTTGCACATTCTAAATTTTCATGTTATATGTTTAATTCTTTTGAAGTGTTTTTTTTTTTATTCTGTGTTCCCATTTCTTATTTTTCACATTTTGTTGGTGAATTTAATATTCTTGTCCAGTGTATGTTTTGTTTTACATTCACAATTTCTTTGATTAACTTAATTATTTTCTTCAATTAATCAATGCATATTCAATTGAGTTTAACACTTGTGAATTACTTTGCATTTACTTAGAATTCCTTTTCAAATTTTAATTGTTACTTAACACTTTGTATTTTACTTGAATGATTAAATTTCTTTATTTTTGTGATAAATTGATTATGATTTAATTTTACTTGATAATTAATTCAAGAACTTTGTGTTGTTTTCAAGTAATGGTAAATTTCCCTGAGATTGTGAATTTCACGTATAAATTTTGAGCTTAATAATACATTTTGTATTTTAAAATTTTTTATGATTGTTTTCTTTTTCTTCACAGATATTTAATTTTGTTTAGGTAGAAATATTGAGTGGTAATTGGGCTTTTTTCCTTCAGCTTTGTTGAAGTGAGTTAGAGGAAGGGAAATTTTAGACTTCTAAAAGTTGTTGATGGAGTGATACCCTTTAATTAATTCAATTACATATAAGATTACCTCACACCTGTTTTAATGAACTTAGTCTAAATATTGTTATAATTAATAAGACTTTAAGGGATCACTGTTTCCTTTAGAGTATTCAGTCGCATTCTATCTGTGATGAAGGTTCAGGTGTCCGGCTGTTGAGGTAATTATTTCCTGATTGGTAAGTGTAGTAACCAGATACTTGGCACTTCATCACAATATTTTTATATGGAACTGTACAGAGAAAAACCACACGCTTCCTCTGCGCAACCCTTTTCACAGACAAATTTTGTGAAGAGCGATAATATCTGAAAAAAGTGGAATAACCAGAATAGTACCCAAGCATTTTCTTAGCTTAATATAAAAAAGGAAAAAAATATCTGGCACGTTCCTTTTGGCAGCATGAAGGTTACGATACTGACCTCCTTGACCTATACCTTTCCTATTCTATATTGCATTAACACATCTCCTGTAAGAAAAAGCTATTCATATTTATCAGTAATATTCAAAATCCTGTCCACCTACTTCAGCTGTGCATGCACCGTAAACAGAACGATACCTTATTACCCGCCTATCCCTGTGACAGTATTCCAACTCAATGCTGCGGGAGAGAACATTCACAACAATGTTTTCTTTCCTTGGGGCATAAGCAAATTTTAGGTCCCACTCCTGCAGCATGAGACACCACTGATTTTTATTTTTGTACTTGTTTAAAAAGGTTAATGGGTTGTGGTCTGTAGACGAAAGAGACAGTAAATTGGTTAATGGCCAATAACAGCGCAAGATTCTCCTTAGAAAAGAATGTGACATTTAAGAAAATAGACGAGCAAAATAAATTTCTGAGTTATTTTGCTGGATACTTTTGTGATCACATGATATCAATCTCTTTCTCGTCTTCTGAAATGGGTTGGGGACTATGTATACGTTTTTAAAGAAACTCAGATGTAGTTACTGTATTTGTTTTCGGAGAGGAAATTCAGCAGCAAACTCAAAAGGTTTTACAAATGCAGAATATATCGTCAACGATGCCTTCCATGCTTTTTATTGTTCAACGTTTCTACCATACACAACGAGATTAAAGTTTTTTTTTTTTTTTTTTTTTTTTTTTTTTTTTTTTTTTTTTTTTTTTTTTTTTTTTTTTTTTTTTTACTGAGGATTGATCTTTGCATGGGGTTGTTCAATCTTGAGTTTCGTAAGGTCAAGAAATATCGAAATATTGTAGAGAGCTGTCTCACATTCCATTTTAAAATTTCCAGTAATTTCATTTATTTACTCGAAAATTCAGAACTATGGTTATTATATTTCAAAAATTATTGTGTGAGCCATACTTCTACTACTACTAATAATAATAACGCAACTGGTATTATGCAGACTTGAAGTTATAAATCATTTTGTTCTTTGATAATCTACAGGACAGACTAAAATATAACTTGCTACTATATTTATTTCCATCACCAAAGTAGAAAACTAATAGCTAATTAACATTTAAAGCTCATAAAAATCAATATCTTGTCCAGCCTTCATCGTTTGCGATCACCTCCTGCAACGTATTTGGCATAGATGCAACGTGGTTGTAAATCATTTGCTGATTTCGTCGGCATAAGAACTCCCACTCTCGTAATGTGCGCTCAAGCAGTTGGTGAGATCGCTCCTGTCCTTGCTCCCAACTGCTAACTAATTATATTTCCCCTTACATTTAGGTTTCATGTCGCACCCCTTGCTAGCCCATTCCAGGAGTTAAATATCTGGTTGTTCTGAAAACCATTGCCTAAAAATGAGGGCATTAAGAATAGAACAGTTATCCTGCCAAACAAGTAAGTGAAGCAAGTATCGCCGAAAAGATTTTTGTATCATTTGTATCATTAATTTATATAATTTAATTGAAAATCTTATATTAGATGCTATGAAACTCTTTATAGTAACTTGCCATTATCTAAATATGATGAGCAAGACAATGAATATCGCATAAATTACTCCTTCAGGATAGGGAAAAGGGTATGCACGGACAGAAGGCACCATTACTTTTTGTAATATCTCTATATATTTTTCAGCACTGAAGCGGAATTATGTGACTAACGGACATAGGCAATTCATGCAGTACAAGTTCATTACTTGAATATTCTAGCACAGAGTCAATAGGGACTTTTGTAAACAAAGAACATACATCAAAACTGACAAAAATATCGCTAGGGTTTAGTAAAATGTTATTTAATTTTTCCACAAGATCAAGAGAATTCCGGATGTGTGAAATAGATACAGTTCCTAGTTATTCATATTATATATATATATATAATATATACATATTCTAATATATCAATAATACTATTATATATATATATATGATATATATATATAAAGTATAAAATATATAATATATTATATATATATATATATATATATATTGATATATATAGAATAATATATATATATACTTTATATAAATATCGCTATTATATATATATGATATTATGAATAGATATATATAGATACTATAGATAAGTATGAATATACTAATATATATATAGATATATAATATATATATATATTAATACCATATATTCATAGATTATATATCTAATATATATATATATCCAATTTGCAGTCCTCTGGTATTATAACAATACTTTACCTTAGAAATAGTGCTAAATGAACCTATTTCACTGGGCGACACGGGCCCTTCGCCCAGAAAATAAGATTTTTCCTACGTCAAAATATATATATATATATATATATATATCTATATATATATATATATATATATATAGTATATACATATATATAGTATATATATATGTATATATATATATTTATTATATATATATATATATATATATATATATATATATATATATATAATATATATATATATATATATCTGTATATATATATATATATATATATATATATATATATATATATATATATATATATATATATATATATAGTATGATATATATATATATATATATATATATATATATATATATATATATATATATATATATATATATGTGTGTGTGTGTGTGTGTGTATGTATGTATATATATATATATATATGTGTGTGTGTGTGTGTTTGCGTGTGTATGTACTGTCACTTTGTTGTGATACTTTATTATTGTGTTATTCAAATAGTTTATTTTGAACAGGATTTGCATTTCTGCCTGTTCCCTTAGTAAAAAAATTATTTCTGGGGCTTGGTTTTCTTTGAACAACATTTCTACACCTCCTCGTGTTGGATTTTATTGGTAACTGTTGACATTTGGATATAAAGAGTTGTTTAAAAAATGTCAACATTTAATGTTCTAGACCGCCTGCCTATGTGTGTGTGCGTATGTGTGTTCAACTTGGTGTATGTGCATACACAATTATTCACAAAATGTGAGACTCGATTATATACTTCGATCACTTATGAACGATTTTTTCCTTTTCCCTTCCCACATTCAGCTTTCCTACTCTTCAACATAGTTGTTCCAGGACTTTCGTCGACAGTTTTCTGGGAAATGGTAAAAACAGGAGAAAGTGAAAGAAAATGGATTTTTTCAGCTAATGAAGTTTAACGACTGCTATTTCGAGTCAGGTTCATATCAGATCTATTTTGTAAGAGATTTGGTACGTGCTGCACTTTATTTGATTTAGAAAAAGAATGTTCAAGGCGAATTTTGAAAGGACAAGGTAAGTAAAAGGGCAATAATGCTCAAGTGAGGCTTTGCACAAATGCTTTATTATTATTATTATTATTATTATTATTATTATTATTATTATTATTATTATTATTATTATTATTATTATTATTATTATTTGAGAAAATGTATCTTAACTTAACATAGCATTTATGGAGACAGATATTCTCCTTTCCCTGACGAAGACTTAATACTTTTACCTACACTGTATCAGAGGAGCTACGCGTGGATTCATTTTTCCTCATTATGTGAATTCAAATACATTAATCAGATACATATTTACGCATTTCAAAGCAATGCTAGTTTCTATCTGTAATATCAAAACTGATCAGAGAGAGAGAGAGAGAGAGGAGAGAGAAGACGAGAGAGAGAAGAGAGAGAGAGAAGATCTTAACATTCTGTAAAAAGCTAAAACTTATCATCTGTCCAAATGCTAGACTTAGAGTATAAAACTGAATATAGAATCAATGCAATAGCTCACTTGCATACCGTTTGATATAGCGGAGGTAGACTTGTCTAGATAGGTTACTCTGAAGATTGCCTTCCTTCAAAGAACTAAAGGATGTCTGTCTATGAGAAATATACTATAGATTGTATGATTCTCAATTTTTATATGATTATCATTATTATTATTATTATATTTTTTAGTAGTAGTAGTAGTTAGTAAAGTAGTAGTAGTAGTAGTAGTAGTAGTAGTAGTAGTAGTAGAAGTAGTAGTATCAATAGGAAGTAGTAGTACTAGTAGTAGTAGTAGTAGCGGTGGTGGTAGTGGTAGTAGTAGCAGTAGTACTAGTAGTAGTAGCAGTAGTAGTAGTAGTGGTGGTAGTAGTATTAGTAGTAGTAGTAATATGGATAAAATATAGCCACATAGAATTTCTTTCCTGTAGACATTCCAGTCCTCCATGAATGTCTACAGGAAACGTTTCATTATCTTCTAATTTTCATGAATAACACAAGTTGCGTATGTACGAGTTGAATTATGCCACTTCCCATCTGTCCTTTGTCGCTGACTTTCCTCCTGCATAGTATTTATTATAGTAGCCCCAACATTTGATATAAAATTCATTTATTATCGCAGTCTCAATGTTTTTATACGTACAATTTGTTATGGTTGTCACAATATATTTATTTTGCAATAATCTTCATGATATTATGTTAACATATATCAGGATAACATATCATGAAGATTATTGCAAAATAAATATATTGTGACAACCATAACAAATTAGACGTATAAAACATTGAGACTACGACAATAAATGAATTTTATATCAAATTTTGAGGCTACGATAATAAACTACTATGCATATAGAGGAAAAACGAAAGGTTGCAGGAGGAAAGTCAGCGAAAGGACAGATGGGAAAGTGGTATAATTCAACTCGTACATACGCAACTTGTGTTATTCATGAAAATTAAGAGACAATAAAACGTTTCCTGTAGGCATCCGTGGAGGACTGAAACTGTAGCCATCTGAAAAAAGAAATTCTATGTGGCTATATTCTATCCACATTTACTACTATTTCTACTCTACTACTACTCCTACTACTACTACTCTACTACTACTACTACTACTACTAATAATAATAATAATAATAATAATAGTAATAATAATAATATAATAATAATAATAATAATAATAATAATAATAATAATAATACAAATTGAAAATCATACAATCTATAGTATTTGTTCTCATAGACAGACATCCTTTAGTTCTTTGAAGGAAGGTAATCTTCAGAGTAACCATCTAGACAAGTCTACCTCCGCTATATCAACGGTATGCAAAGTGAGTTATTGCATTGATTCTATATTCAGTTTATACTCTAGCATTTGGGCAGATGATAATTTTAGCTTTTTACGGAATGCTAATAATATTAAACAATGTTTGTTTGCAATTGTTAAGGAACTCCAGAAGTTACCATCAAGGAATTATATATGTTTAGCGTTCGAATAAAGATCAAAGTAAAGTACAAGCAGAACCGTATTATAGCCACTCTTTGAAAAAATGTAATAAGACCCTGGAAAAGCAGGCAAAGTCATACTAAATAAATAAACAACTAAACACACACTAGAAAACAATGGTAAGGATGCTGATGATTTGGATAACATAATTGCGCTTACATATAAGATAAAAAAAAAATATTAGAACACGCAAGCAAACAGAAAATAACCAACATAAAGATAAATGTCAGATCTGTTAATGCTGATAGTAACCGGAAGACACTGATTGCGTGCTCATCTTCGAGAAGTATGAGTGAAAAAGGCGGTAACTTGAATGTAAAGGAAAAAAGGAAATGAGACTGAATTCGCTTTCCTTATTAGAGGATATCACCAAAGCGCTTCCTATACATTTGCATCAATATATTCAGAAAACTCAGCAAGATGATTGAAAAAACAAAGTTCTTTAAACAAACGCTATGCGATAAAATATTCCTGATTACGTCCTCACAAAAGGGGTCGAGATGACCAAAGAAAAACATGCAATAGACTATGATTCGAACAAAATATGTAGAAGTGCTATACTTGCCGTTCAGTGTTGTAGTGAATATAACCGAAAAATATCACAATATCATATACATCAAAAGGGCACAGATCTAAACGGCGTATAATATCCATCAACACAAGATAACAAAGTCAAGGTTTTAACAGTATTCTTATGGGATTTTTACACTGTTAGATTTATGTTCACAAGTCACGGGAGAAAGCTGCAAAATGTTGGCTGCTGATGGCACGAGGATTATTGATCTAAAGAACAATTTCGATGTGTTTTCAACAAAACGATCTATTTCCATTTATGTAAACTGATTTTCAGAGTTGTCTATCAATTTATAGTAAAATTACTTAACTGATATTCACACAACTTGAGATGATTACGTTTTTATGTGGTTTGGTAATGATGTTCTTCACATGGCAGAAAAAAATTCCACCTTCAGAAATGGTCACAAAGCGCAATGATATCACCTTATGGATGAGACCTTGAGTCTTAGAATTAAACATTATTGGAATTATGACGCAACATTGAAGGGAACGTGACTTACAATATTCAGTTCTAATGAATTTTTCTTCTCTTTCGAGATTTTATAGCAGGTATTAGCTTGGATAGATAAAACAATTCAAATGTTCCATTAGTTAGTGATAGTAAAGTACTTTACACTGAACTTGAAAAGATTGAGAATGAAGGGTCATGACTGGATTCTTTTAATATTCTAAAGAGGCTAGAGCACAAACAGTGCAATTTCCTTATTATATGAAAGTAATTGATTGATGAATAATACCCGTCACACACTATATGGTGTGGAAGGATATGAAAAATACTTTTGAGTGAATCTGGTATGAACAATGACTATTCTCATGGGCACCCCAGAGTAAAAATTAGCTGGAGCTTGTTGAAATATTATGAGAAAACTTTTTGGGCCATTTCTCACAATATTCCTATACCCAACTGAGTGAAAAAGGTCGGTTTTGCGTAAATTGATTGTGCTTGATAACTGAATTATGGATCCAACTGTTACTCCATCGCGAATAGTGTAAGAAATTATATATCATGAAATATATTTTTAACGATTGTTCAGTTATTACAACAGAACTAAAGATCAAAATCCGGATGTACCAATGTATGTATTGACGTAAATGTCAGTTAGTTTTGAACATAAATAACTGGACTTTTATGTTAGCTACTTCATGATGTCATTATTTGCAATTTCTGGCAATTGAAGGCACCTGAACCACAGAATCAGTGAAATGAGAGATAGACCATAATCAAATTATCTGGATAACGGCTATCTATTTAGAAATAATCATTTGTATGGTTCTGACAACGAGATAGCTTAGCATTGGATGTATAAAATTAAAAAAGTACCATTATCTAACTCGTTCGACTGGCCATAGTAATTCATGTCAATTACTGATGGGAAAGTGATTGCATAATTATTTGTCATGTCTATTTCAGACCATGCAAGTTGATGAAGGTTCATTTTATTGTTTTTGGTGTTAGGGAATTAGAAATCAGTAGCCTCTTGAACGAGTTTTTTTTATTAACAATATCAAATTTATATTCATTTGTCACTTCGGGAAAGAATTGCGTTAGCTAGAGGGAGAGTTTCTGTTAATGTGTAAAAGTGTACAGTCGTAAACTTGGACTCCCCCCCCCCCCAAAAAAAAACAAAAACAAAAAAAAAAAAACAGCCATTACGTGTCCTAAATACTGAATTATGGAGCCTCCGAGAACCAAGCTGAAAGAGAAATGACTTACGACGTGCGTTTTGTAAAAACACTGGGGAGGGGGGGGCCAAGTTATACATTTTCTAGAAAAAAGCATCCATGAGGGAAAGGAACAAACCAACTATTTCAACTGTCCTCAAGCAAATAAATTGCAATCAACTTGCGAGAAGAAAGACAAGTGGAACATTTCATTGCATTTGCAGTGAGAGAATGAAAGAATTATACCAAAGATTTTAGAAATCTAACTATCCAACCACGAGTTTCATGATGAAATCAAGACACTTCTTCTTCAATAGGCAGATGAGATGCTTCAAAACAGAAGTAGTTGATTAGTCAGGGATATTATTTTCTATTAATGGACGTAGTGGAGAAGTAAATAAAGTTAATTTATTCGTCATTAATGAGATTTATTAGTATGTTTGTTATTTCACGATGAGAAAATTTTGTTCAGGTAATGTTTAGCAGTAAATTCGATCATGCCACGAACAGGGTTTGAACTCAAGACCGCCAGACTGAGACAATGAGGAAATGAAACAAGCAACTCTAACAGTCGTTAGAAATGATCTCATTGCCAGTTAATTTGTGGAGCGATTTACTTATAATCAAGACAAAGTTAAAGTTGTTTAATTGAGGAACTGATTAACATACACTTTAGGGCAGTGTCCTGAAGCAGTGTCTAAAGCATACATCGGATGAATTGCAAAAATTGAAAACGTTTCTGTTCATATACGATCAGCGTTGGTGAGAAATATTAGAAATGAATGACTGTTACTATTGTCATTCCAAATTAAGATACATTCAAATGGAGCAGTTTTTCAAGACATTTATATGATAAAGACTAACCAGAGAAAAAGAAACACGGAGAAAAGAAGATAACGAGAGTATAGCAAAGGTGTAACGTAACAAATAAGGGAACATATTACATGAATTAAAAAAATATTTTAGAAATTAAAAACTAATATAATGAAAAGCTTTAGATATAATAAATAACTGGGTGGACCTCATTTTGCATCATGTTTATTCAGTTTATTTCCTCTAATTCCGGTATTACGAATATCGTAAGTAATCCAATGGAAGCCCTTACTGACTCTCTCTCGTTCCCTTTCTGTGAATGCACTTTGTGGTTTTGGGGACACAAAAAAAACCTTTCGACAATTTGAATATTTTTCTACGTATTAACTTCTAGAAAAAATATCGAAGTTAAAATAGCTCCTTTCTATGTGCAAGTCCTTAATCTACGTTTGCATATTTACTTAGTTGAAAAAAAAAAACAGAGTATATAATGCGCAAATCAATATTGAGTTTTTTTTTTTTTCACGGGAACAAACGGTACCAACGAACACACTAACCTTTTGGTGACGTAGCTGTTGATTTCACACAATCTACGAGAACAGTATTGTACACATTTTTCACCTGAATTTTACATACGTTTAATTTAAATATCAAGAGATCTGTTTGTTCCAGTGAAATGTCGCGACATTCTCAACAATAAATCGGAAGTAATAGAGTAAGAAGTAATTCAATCTTGGAAAAAAAATTCTGGTATCATTAAAACTGAAGAGCTAGAACCTTCTTCGAAGGTCAAAAAGTTAATAACCGAATGATTCAGATCAAACAAGAAAAGAAGAAGAAAAGCACTAAATCTGCCGAATTAGTCGAACGTTTATGGAAATAAAACTGACTGTACTTTAAGCTCAGCTGAATTTACAATGACTGAAAAAACTGAATAATTCAAGGCTCTTGATACCGTATGTTCATTCGTTTTGCATTTCAGCTGAGCTTCAAGGGGCAAGACCATCAGGTCCAATGTTGCAAAATGGATACCTTGTCATTTAGGTAGGCGTTTATGTGGGCGTACTGAGCATTCTTCTCCCTTCATTCTGTTCCCACTGCAACCCTTCAATCAGTTTATCTGCAGTATATTCCACTACAGGTTGTCGTACGCTTTTTAGAAAAATCACCCACCCCTTGTATTTCATATTTCAAGTGATTGTTAAAAAAAAATGTCATAAATAGCTGCATGTTACAAAACTTAGTGATCAGCTATCAGGGGTTATATTGATTTGAAAGCAATATGCTCTCAGAGGCGAAGTTTAGCTTGATTGCCGGAAGAATAAATTCGTCCACTCTATATCAGAGCCAAAATCGTTAGGTTGAAATACCGGCTGCGGCAGATGCACACACAAATGTAATTCATTTTAGAAGGAAATTATTCGCAAGGTGAAATTGTGAAATTATTATATATATATATATATATATATATATATATATATATATATATGTGTGTGTGTGTGTAGGTGTGTGTGGTCATGCATATAATATTATATAATATAATATATATTAATATTATAATATATATATTATATACAGAGAGAGAGAGAGAGAGAGAGAGAGAGAGAGAGAGAGATTTATATAGTATATATATATATATATATATATATATATATATATATATATATATATATATATATATATGTGTGTGTGTGTGTGTGTGTGTGTGTGTGTGTGTGTGTACAATATTAAGCCAAAGTACAATTTGATAATCAATTAACTACATCTCGGCGATAACCTACACCCTTGGAGAATGATAATTTATGAGTGTATTGTCAATAGTGAAATTTAAGCCTCTGCATTGTTCAGAAACGAAGGCAGAGATTGACTTTGACCACTGAAACGCTCATTGTTCGAAGTCATTTCCAATCAACCTTTCTATATAGGGCAGTGGTTCAAATATCACCGATAAATTGGACCACATATAGTAGTCAACTACTGCTAAGTGGCCAAAGTCACTGTCTATCTTAGTTTCTTAACCTGGCAGCAGTTCAAATCCCATTGGTGACGATGTATAATGAATTGGATGTAAATTAGACATTTGTAGATCAATATCTGTGACTGCAAAAAATTCACATAAACAGTTTAAATATCTCACTGGATCAAAAACATTTTGCTTATTAAACACAGAAAAGGTTTGCAGCTACTTCAGCCAACAAACCAGACCCAATAGTCAAGGGGAACCCCAAATACTTTGATAAACATTATAAAACATGAATTGTATCCTCATCATTCATTTTTTCTAAACTTTTCGTTTAGTTTTAGTTTTTATCTTCAGTACTAAATCCATCCATTTTCCCTTTGCAAGGCTGCAGCGGTCTCTAGTGTTATGCACTGCAGCTCAGATAGCCCCCTTTTCCTTTCACTAAACATTTTATTTCCTTATCACATTACTAAACATTTTATGATCTTATTACATCACTTTTCCCTCTATTCAAACTCCTCACCTCCTTTCACTCTCGTTTTTTTACCCTTAGTCAATCGTTCATCCATTTTCTCCATCTTATGCTATTTTGGTACTTATCCACCCAAACTTCTCATAATTGCCTTTAAATTTCAGTCTTTTATATTATCTGCAAAAGAGATACTGATTAGCCTTACGATTTCTTATGGAAACAGTTTGACCAATGGTTCTAGGATTTGGTTGAGAGGTATTTGTATCAAATAACTGCAGGAATTTTGGATTTCAGTCTCTGCCTATGTATTACGGTATTGGGTCTATAGTGGTTTACGATATATAAACGGTTATAGCTTTTAGCAGTTATGCTATGTACTGATATATATATATATAAATATATATATAATATATATATATATATATATATATATATATATATATATATATATATATATAAATGTGGTGTGTGTGTGTTTTATCGTATATTGTGTGGACGCGATGAGGTTTTGAATATAGACTTATGTTGCAGTACTGTCGCACTATGATCATGTAAAAATTGTTTCTGATAGGTCGATATGGCAGAACTATACAATCATATATTAGTTTAGGATTGAGCGGGGTTCATCATGTTAGTAAGTTTTAAGATCTGATTCCTACATTTTTCTCTTCTACTTGCATTTTTTATTGATCAACAAAACTTCTCGAGTGCTACGCAGTTTTTTCATTACATGTAAGTATTTACCTAATTAGCAGAGACTATCCGGTCTGAGATGAGAAAATAGCTTAGAGCTTTTTTTTTTTATTAAATACTACTGTATTTTGAAAGGTACGTGATACATGTAAGATATTTTGATGAAATATTTAATTCTATTTCACTTCTCTATATCTTTATTCCATTAACTAGTATGTCGGGATGTAAGTAAAATCTAACATCTTTTTTGTTCCACGCTTTAGGTTCTTACAGGTCATATTTCCCCTCCTCTTCTCTCTCTCTCTCTCTCTCTCTCTCTCTCTCTCTCTCTCTCTCTCTCCTCTCTTCTCTCTCTCTCTCTCTCTCTATTGAGATCAGTGATTAAATATATCAGTACACTATATCATAAAAAAAAGACGCTAAAATGCTCCGTGGACTGATGGATTGGATTTTTGGATTCAGAGGAAACTCCAGTCAATAGGAAAGAGTACTTAAAATGTGAACGTTCCTGAATTTGTGTGTTCACGCAGGTCGGATTATTAATAGTACACCATTTAATTAGGCGGAAATTAAAATGACCAATAGCTCTCTCTCTCTCTCTCTCTCTCTCTTCTCTCTCTCTCTCTCTCTCTCTCTCTCTCTCTATTACTGTATCCATAACAAAAGAATCGTGTTGTTGACGGGACTTTTTGATCTTTCAAATTAAATGGATAACATGACATTTTTTAACCCAAAGACATAAAAGTCGATTATTAGGAACTCTCGGTAAAAGTTCTATAACCACTTCGTTAGGCAAAATGAAATACTGATATAACGAAAACCCTTACTCTATTAAAATAACGATTTTTTTTTTTTAGATGAAGTTTTCTATGACCTTCCCGTATTTGCTGTATTTAGACCATTTTTTACGACCATGTTTATCTTTTTTTGCATCTGTAAGCGGATATACAAATTTGTAAAATTAGGCCAAATCAGCTACATTTGAAATATTCCTCTATTTCTGATTAATTAAAAAATTACATGCTTCAGGATTTGTTTGCCGTGAATCCGTGGGATTCTAAGATCTATTTCACTGGCAGCTCTTCAATAAATATTTAATTTTCTGAAGATGGATTTCCCTCTTAACCTCAGATTGACCCCTCACTCTCTTTCCTGGGAGCTTGTTGGCATAAGCGAAATTGAAAATGGGTGACTATATACTAAATTACACATAATGTTTTATTGTTCAGTGCTATGATTAAGGAAATGTTCAATTATTTTCCGAGGGATATCGTTATGGTTATCGTGCAGTAGAGCATGAAAATGAACCTCCTCATATTTCCTCTGTCATTTCTCAAGAAAAATTTTCAACTGTATGTTGCAAGTGAAAACCGAGACCCATCTGACCGTTACTATTCATGGACTTTCAAAACATCAGCTATTATAACTGCCCTAACCTCTAGTTTTTCTCTAGCTATCAATTTTCTTTTTCCATTGATGAACTTCCTTCTGAAATAATTACCAACTTCATCTCCTTCAGTCGATCTGAGTTAAACTGAGAGAGAGAGAGAGAGAGAGAGAGAGAGAGAGAGAGAGAGAGAGAGAGAGACACTACTTGGTTATTCATGAAATGATCCAGATAACCCTCTGTATACTGTCTTCCCTATAAGACGGTTGATAGTTTGTGCATGTTTTGGTGCATATACTGAATGCGAATCGGATTTTCGTACATGTGCCCATGCAGTGTATGTAGGTATGTAAATTAATCACTTGTTTCATGCTTTTTCTCAGTAAAATACGCAACTTATTTATTTCCATAAGCTTTTATCGACTAGGCAGGTATCTCATTTAATTGCCAGTTCTTTTTTATTTCTGATATTGACATTCATTTTCAGAAGATCTAGAAGTTTTTATCAAATCTCTTAAATCTGTTGTTGAAGGAATAAAGAGTATAATAAACGTTTACTCGAAAAGTTATTGGAAGTAGAATTTTTAATTTTTCGATTCTAGGAACCCTGGCCAAGGGAATGAACAACATACTGAATTAAGAGACCAAACAATTGATAGTAATCAAAGGTGAAAAACAAAATAATAAAGGGTATAATATATTTTGTATGTCCTCTCTTTCCTGATTTATCAAGTAATATATTGATCAACAATATAGCCTATGAATCTCTCTCTCTCTCCTTCCCTCATTTTCTCGCCTCATCATCCTTACAAGATCGCGGTCATGCCCTGTGTGTAAAAAAAAAAAAAAAAATTTCAATGTTATTTACAATGAGGGAAAAAAACAGATACCACTACCCGTATGCAAGGTTCTCATTAACTGTAAAGTTAATGCCATATAGCCGGGAAAAATCCATTCCCCAAGAGGCCAAGACGCAGCGGCAGAAAAAAGGGGGAGCCCGAGTGCACTTGAGGGGGAATGATTTTGTAGATAAAATTGTGCTGGGAGGTCAAATCTGCGACGGTTGGCCTTCGGTTTCTATGCAGTTAATTAAATTACCGTGTTTCCATTTTTGAAAAAAGAAACATTTTCTTTTACTATTCTGGCCGCGGTTACTTCATCCAATCTTGCAACGTTTTTTTAAGCTGAAAGCTTAGAAAAGAAAAATAGATTTTAAAGCACTTTCACTCAAAACTGAACAATACTATTCTATCAGCATAATGGAAGGGAAATAATTTCTGAGTGCTAAGGGTGTATATATATTATATTTTGATATTAAGATTTTCCTTTGATGTTTTGACGAAGCCAATAAAATTTCAGTTTTTAGAGATAGTCGTGGTCACTAGCATGTAGGTTACGGTAATCTACCATTTTTACGAAAACATCACCTGACCCTCAACATATTTCTGATGGGGTTCGTCTCTTGTGTAGAAACGATTCGGTCTGTGTCATAGCAAAGAACGGTCAGTCTTATTCTTTTTTTACGCATCCAGCCCATTCATTTACTACGAAGTCCAAAGGCAGAAATTGTCCTTCGAGTCTCTTTTTAGATACGAAGGACTACGATGGAATAAATTTCTCACAACCCTCTTCCACCACTTCTTGCAAAAAGATAGAAAATGAAATAAGAAAATTATAGAAGAGGAAAAGGAAAATGGCGAGTGGAGATGAGATGGGTTTGGGGTATGTGGTTAAAAATGGGATGAGAATAGAATCTGCAAGGGACACGAAAGTCGAGAGGGAGGCCAAGGATTAGATGAAGGCGTGATGAAGTGAGGGAGGATTTGGTGAAGGGTTTGGCATATCTGATATGAAAATCTGCTAATTGCGTATCCTGAACAGGGGCTCGATGAGCTGCCAGGATGCCGAAAGAAGCAGGTTGCTTCTTTACTCTTCAAAAGGGAAGGAAGCTTCCTATAGGGTATGTGAATTACGTAGAAACTCATACTCAAATTTGTGTAACTTTGCTGACTAAAGGAAACGGGAGGTAGGCAGTTGTGATGTAAGGTAATTGCTGCTGAAAAGCATCATTTATTCAAAATTTCTCTCTCGCCAAAGCAAAGAGAAACAATTATGTTTTCAATCAAGGAATTTAAGTTTCGCTCATCTGTATAGGCTGATTCAGAGAATGACTACTGAGATGTAGATTTTAATTAGGATTTTGAAACATATTTTCACTTTTGAGTCTTTTAAAGAAAATCTCACAGATAATTAGAAGAACATGAGTGATATGGAAACTAAAAATAGAATGAAGAAAGTCTGACATTAAGTTCAGGTAAAATATGAACAAGAAACAATTGATAGATACAGGACTAAATGAACTATAAGAACCTGTATCTGTAAGAAGTAAATAAAATCTTAAAGTCAAATTCATCTTCCAGTAGAATAATAATGGTTACATTCATTAATGAATGTTGCTGGTGTAGAAATTTATAAAAAGCCGACTTATGAAATTTCAGCGAATTATGTTTTGATGAAAAGGAAAAGAATACGAGCAGGAGGAATTCTCGAAATTGTTAAAATTTGCCAATAATCCAGAGCTCCAGTTTAAAAGCAAATTGTGAAAGGTAACAAGAGACAAAAAATTCCAATGTCTCTACACTCAGCCGACGCAATAGGTCTTATTTCTTCTTCTAGAAATGATTATTATGTTTTCTTATAAAGAAGATAATTAATATAGAAAAAGAAAAGACTGTTTCACTAGGTCCTGAATGGAAAGAAGATTATTCAGTTCTTTGTCTTCAGAAAATCTGGGCCCAAAATTTGTTATATTAATTTGCCTTGCATATCATCAATGTTATTGATCGTTGAATATAGTCCAAGGTGCTTAGTTTGACTATGCAGACAGCAGTGCAGATACGTACCTGGTAGCAAAGTATATATGATAGATGTATCCTAGGGCAACAGATTTCCACCTCTTTTCTTACCTTGACTCTAGACTAAACCGGAATCTGCATATTCTGCAACAATAAATGAATCTGCATATTCTGCAACAACAAATGAATCTGCATATTATTCTGCAAAAACATATGAATCAGCATATTCTGCAACAACAAATGAATCTGCATATTCTGCAACAACAAATGAATCTGCATATTCTGCAACAACAAATGAATCTGCATATTATTCTGCAACAACATATGAATCTGCATATTCTGCAACAACAAATGCGCATTCTGAGAGAAATAAAATGCAGTCACTGCCCTGCTGGTCATCTGAGTAGAACTTCAGGCAACCTCAGGCCTTTTGTCCATTATTTTATGAATATTACACTGAACTTATAAATTTCTGTGATGGAGAGCAATAATATATGAAGCCATACCATAAAACCGGAAATAAAAGTTAATTAAATCATATATAGTGTTATATATATATGTATATATATATATATATATATATATATATATATATATATATATATAGATATATATATATATATATATATATATATATATACAGTAAGTCCTCGGGTTTACGCGGTCTCGACCTTACGATGTTTCGTGGTTACGAACGCGCCCCCATAAAAAATATAAAAAATAATATTTTGCGCGTTCCGTCTTACGCGGTTTAGCGTCGTAAGCGACGTAACAAACGCGAACTAGTTCCGGGCGCACGGCGGAAGAGATATTTGCTTTGTGGGGGAAGAGGACCGGCGTTGCTTCGCTACGCTCAGTCCCTTGCCCATACGCCCATCTTTGGTAGTTTACACTGCCTCTCTCCCTCGTGTTGTATCGTTTTTTGTAACTTTTTGCTCTTTGTATGGCTCCCCAAGCGCAAGGTGGACTCTTCTGATGGTAGTGCACGAAGAAAAGAAAGGAAACCATCACCATGGAAATTAAAGTGGACATTATAAACCGCGATCTGAGAAGGGAGAAAGCGCCAACAAACATTGGCCGCTCGCTTGGCCTTCGATCGTTGCTACCATTATCAAAGATAAAAGAGCGCATCGTTGAAACATGTGAAAGGATCTGCTCCTATGAAAGCGACAGTGATTAACTAAGCAGGCGTAGTGGTCTAATATTGAAATGGAAAGGTTATTGGTGCTTTGGTTGGAAGACCAAAATCAACGGCGTCCTCCCAGTCAGCCTTATGGTGATTCAGGAGAAGGCGAAAAGATTGTTTGAAGCGTTGAAAAAAAAAAGAAAAGGGGGAGGGAAGTGAAAGTGAAAGAGTTTGTGTCTAGTAGGGGTGGTTTTATGCGATTTAAGGATCGGCCAATTACCATAACTTAAAGTGCAAAAGGTGAAGCGCTAGTGGGGATGAGAAAGCAGCGAGTGAAGTTCCTAAAGGTTGTCTGAGATAATTAGGAGGGGGGGTTTTATCTCTCAGCAAGTGTTTAACGTAGACGAGACAGGTTTGTTTTGGAAACGTATGCCTAACCGCACGTACATCGCCAAGGAGAAGTCAGCACCCGGTCATAAAAGCCAGCAAGGAGAGGCTAACTTTACTTCTTGGGGGTAATGCTGCTGGCGACTTCAAAACTGAAGCCTTGTTGGTGTATCAGGCTGAAAATCCAAGGGCACTCAAGGGGCATTTGGAAGGGTCAACTACCAGTAATTTGAAGTCTAACAAGGAAGGCATGGGGGTGACCACTTGCAGTGTTTGAGGACTGGTTCGTAAACCATTTTGTTCCAAGTGTGGAGCGGTATTGCGCCTCCAAAGGGTATCCCCTTTAAGGTGTTTGCTAGTGCTGGACAATGCCCCTGGACACCCTGCCCATCTGGGGGAGACTTCACCCTAATGTCAAAGGTGGTTTACCTTCCACCTAATACCACGGCCCTTTTACAGCTATGGACCAAGGAGTGATTGCTTTGTTTCAAGGCTACTACCTACGGAAGGACAATTGCTATGGCTTTACAGCAACTGAAACCAAGAAAGGACTTGACTCGAAGGACTTTTGGAAATCCTACAACATCCTTGATGCTGTAAAGAACCATTGCTAATTCCTGGGAGGAGGTTAAGCAAAACAAACATGATGGTGTCTGAAGAAAATTTGTCCTCAATTTGTGAATGATTTCCATGGGTTTGAGGACACAGTTCAGCTAGTTGTCAAAGAACGTGTTGCCTCCTGCGGGTAAGGAAATCATAAATTTGAGATGGAGGTGATGATGTTACAGAGCTGCTGGAGTCTCATCGGCAAGGAGTTATATACTGAGGACCTGATACAACTGGAGGAGCAGATGATAGAGGAGAAGAAGAAGCACCACCCCAGAGCCTAAGGCTTTCACAAGGCAGGACTTGACAAGAGGTTTTGCAGAGTTGCAGCAAGCGTTGTTCAACTTTGAGGCTCAGAATCCCAACTTGGAAAGGTTCACTAGGGTTCCAGAGGCATCATGGATTTGATGCAGTGTTTACAAGGAGATCTTGGATGAAAAGAGGTTGCTCTGTGTTCAGACTAACCTGGAGCAGTATTTTAAGAAGGGTAGAGAGGCCTGCAGGAGATCCTGTACCTCTACCTCAGCTGCTCATGCTAACCAGACTCGCCTGCCCCCACAATCTCCAGCACCTTCTGAATGTTCTGCTAACCCAGACTCACATGCCCCAGTATCTCCCAGCACCTTCTGTAGGTTCTGCTCACCTAAAAAGACTCACCTGCCCCAGCATCCCAGTAGTATGTTCTGCCTCACCTCAAGAATCACTGCCTCAGCATCTCCAGTAGTATGTTCTGCTCACCCTCAAGAAATCACTGCCTCAGATCTCAGCATCTTCTGGAGCTTCTTTTTTCTCTTCACTAAACCTCCCCCGTCTCTCCAGCACTGCAGCTTCCTCTCCAGTGTGCAAAGCCAATCAAATTAATAAAGGTAAGGAATTGTTCTCTCTTTATTGTATTGATAGGTATTTTTACATTAAATCATGTGGTATTTTTGTAATGTTCCGACTTACGCTGAAAAAATCCGTGTTACGACGCATCTTAAGAACGGATCAACGTGCGTTAACTCCGAGGACCCCCCTGTATATATATATATTATATATATATATATATATATATATATATATATAATATATATATATGTGTGTGTGTGTGTGTGTGTGTGTCGTGTGTGTGTGTGTGCATGTGTGTGTGTGTGCGTGTGTTGCGTGTGTGCGTGGTGCGAGTGAAGGTAATGCCCCGAAGTTCTCGTTTTGCCTTTTCCTTTTGCGGCATCATCTTATTTCGGGATCAGGTTATTCACATATATATATTTATATATATATATATATATATATATATATATATATATATATATATATACATATATATATATATATATATATATATATATATATATATATCGTGTGTGTGTGTGTGTGTGTGTGTGTACAGATGAATCACGAAAATTTGGAACGTGATGGACGGTATATAAATAAAGAGAAATCCAGGGAGGTAAGTGAAAACAGCACTGCAGTATTTCACTTTCCTTCGTGGCTTTTCCTTTGATATATACATACATACATGCACACACACACACACACACACACAGATATATATATATTATATATATAGTATATATATATATATATATAGATACTATAATATATATTTATATATATATATATATATATATATATATATATATATACTATATATATATATGTTTCGTTAAAAGCAATTGCTTAGTTGGGGCATCAATAAGTTTCTGCAGGTATCTTCATACCGACGAAGTTTTTTTCCGATTCTCGTTCGTCAATTTCTGGTGAAAAAATACGCAGACTTCCTTCTTCCATTTATTGAATTTTGTCACGACAGCTGTTTCGCCCTTAGGCATTATCAAGCGACTACTGACTTACAATCTGACCTTTCGGCCTAATTTATCTCATCGTGTGGGAGGTGTGACCTTGAGGTATGGGACTCCTGTTAGTCTAGGGATTAAACAGCTTAAGGGGCGTTGTTTTAGATACAAAGAACATAAGGAACATATGTACTGTGACAATAGAGTGAAAGTTTAAACAGTGGTTTAAATAAATATTCAAATTACACAATGCATGTGCTAGAGTTTCCTTAAATTTAAATGTATGTTTAAAATTTAAGGTTACATGTTGTTGGTTTTTAGATAAAAAATTACAAAAGTTACATATAGGAATGAAAATGAATATAGAAATCAACTCGGGAGTACAAAATATGTATATTTTTTATTTTATAGCATGCAAAAAGGTACAAGAGATAATTTCTGTTTATTTACATAAATGTGTATGATTAAATATGAGCGTGTGTGTGTGTGTGTGTGTATGTCCAAAATGGTCTACTTTGGTTAACGGTTGCTGATTTCGTGTTGGGCGGGGTCTCAGCGACCTGAGTATGGATGTTACTTTGACTTTCGCTGACGCTGGGTCTTCTCATGTCAAAGGGGCGCGATCTCGGTGGATTGGGGCGCGCTGTCTGGTCCCTGTTGGCTTTGCATATCCTTCTCCTGCTGGAGGGAGGGAGTATATGGTCCGATTCTTGTTGGACGTTCAAGGTCGGCTTCTGTATAGCGATGCTAACTGCTTCCGTTATGAAGAGGCGACCGTAGTGTCTTCTCTGTGCACGACCTGGGTGCCTTTCATATATATACAAATATGTATATATATATATATATATATATATATATATATATATATATATATATATTATATATATACATGCTTTAAAAATCACAGTAGATGCACATGACTTCATTCAAATAAGCGATTACCACAGAAAATGATAGACAGAAATCCAAGCGCTTGTCTTTACCAAAACATTGTTAATGTATTAGTAAAGACTAAAAAACTGCTTGGATTTCTACCTATAATTTTCCTGTGGTTATTCGCTTATATTTATTTACACACATATATAAAATATATACATATATATATATGTATATATATATATATATGTTGTGTGTGTGTGTGTGTGTGTGTGTGTGTGTGTGATGAAAGGGGTTTATAATTAATATGTTTTAAATATGACAATGTGATTTGCTGTGACTTTGCACAGAGCAGCGAAGCAATGACCTGAGAAAGCTGATAAATCCTTCTGGGATGGCGTTATATGAAAATGCATAGTTAAGCGGGTCAATGTTCGTCAGTTCATGGGGTGGTTGTTCAAGTGCCTTTAGAAACTGGTTGTACCAGTTTTGTGTGAGTCCATATGTACGTGTTACTAACTATGTCCGTGATAATGGTATCTTTAGCCAAGTCTATGGGGAGACTTTCAGAGAGGCCATGAGAGAAAGGCAGAACGCTGGGATAGCTCTGTGAAAGTTTATTTACTTCTGTGGGTGATTTTGGGCAGAGATGGGTAAGTGTTACCTTACTTTGGCTTGTTGTCTGTTTGAAATTTGTCAAAAATGTTATATTCCATTTAAGCTATTGACTTTGTCTTTACAAGTGTATAACTTTAATGTGTCTCCTGTCTCTGTAAACAGACGATTCTGGCAAGGGAACCGAGAGTCCCAGGGACAGAGAGTCCCGTATGGAAGAGAGATAATTGGTGTGACTAATTACTGATTAAGACATTACATATTGGGGGGTTTTAACTAAGTTAGTTAGTCTGTGAGACTTGAGTTATTATCTTTCCATTGTTAAATAAATGTTATATTTTTTCCATGTCTCTGACTCATTTGATGACCTGTTAGAATCGAGAGAGGTGGAGAGAGAGAGATAGAGAGAGAGAGGGGTTGCGAGTCGAGAGAGAGAGAGGGAGCGAAGGCTATGCCAGCAGTCGCTTAGACAGAGAGAGAGAGAGAGAGAGAGGTTGAATGTGTTGTCAGTTTGCCTTAACGCTTTAGGTTTCACGCTTACCGAATATTAAATACGAGATTCTTATCTCCTAACAGTGGTGGCTTAGCGGGGTGGTTTTCGACGACAAAGCCTTTTTAGGATTGTGGAAAATTGTTAAATTGTTAGATTTCAGTTGCTAAGTGAGAGATAATGAGAAAATATCCATCCGTTAACTGTGGCAATGATGGGAGATAAATTTCACTGGACTCAGCATTTTGCCCAGGGCGAGATCCCAGATGCCTCGAGACTCGAGAGAGCTGGGAAGTTCAGTTGGAACTGAGTCGTTTGTGAGTGCATGCCCGTGAGTGTGTCTGTTAGCGTGTCTTGCGCAAATTTTTCCAAGTGTTTTTTTTTCTCACTATGAAGTGGGTAAGTGTTAAAGATCCTTTTTTTAGTCTTGGGAGGTTTTTTTTTTAATCATTCAGGTGTCATGGGATTGGTTTGGGATCACAACATTTTTTTCCCTTAGTAGCAGAAAGTGACGTGGTTTTTCTTTATTGATGCATGTTTTAGAAGAGACGCATTCGTCTTTGTTTAGTGTATACGTGTGTATGAATATTTTTCATGCATGCGAAACTGTGCTTGAATTGCATTTTTTTGCTTGGAGACAGAAAGCGGCCACTCATTTTTACGGGCTTCAGTACATTTCTGCTAACCGACGCAGAGAGGCATGGCAAGGGGAGTACTGGCCTGCCTCGGGGGTATTGCAAGGGAGGTACTACTGCCTAGGGGGTATCGCTTGACCGGGGGGGGGTGGTTGTTCTATCGCTCAGTGGATGGGTGAAGTTCTCTTTTTTTTCTCAGTGGGGGGTGAAACTCATTTTTTTTTCTTTGTCGTCGGGGTATTGGGAGATGAATTTGGCCCCATTGACAATGAATGCCACAGGACCAATCAGCTGAGAATGATTAGTTTGATGATGTGAGATTGCCCGTAGAGTGTTTTTTAAAGAAAGATATTTTCTTTCTCTTGAATGAAGAGAAAATGATGTGTGTAAGTTTCCGTTATGCTTTGGAATGCACAAATATAACGGGGACATAGAGATTATTGTTTTGTGTTGTGGAGAGATTACTTTAAAATGGTGCTAAGTGTTGCCTGAGTGGTGATGAGTGGTGTTGTATCTGATGATACGGTGAGTGTGCCGAATGGTGTTGATTGTGGGGGATTTGACAATAGTGGTGTATACTGGGGAAATGGTATTGAGTTTTGGGGAATTCTTATTATTATTATTATTTGAGATATTTTACGGGCGGGTTACTTCAGTAGAATTATCATTACTTGAGACATATTTTTATACGAGAGATTGAGATATTCATGGGGAGATTATTTTATACACACACACACACACACACACAATATATATATAATATATATATATATATATATATATATATATATATATATATATATGTGTGTGTGTGTGTGTGTGTGTTCCGTGTTGGGTGGTGAGTGTGTGTTTTGGTGTATGTGTGTGTGTGTACACATTTCATCGATTCAGCTACGGAATTGAAAACAGAACCCTTCCGAAGGAAATAAACTTTCCAGAATGTTAGCCACTTTAAGTACCCTAGTCAAAGGGGGGAAAATCGTCCTCAGGCGTGCGTTCGAAACGCCCTTCCTACACTGTGTCGTTGTCACCTACGTCTGGGACACTCTCAGGCTTCTAGATACTGAGGCCCTTCCGTTCCATTATTTATTCTCTTCTATTTACTCAGGACACTCAAGGTTTTTCTTAACTGCTTCCTCCGAACGTTGGTCCCCTATCTTCTCCTAATGACCAGACCATATCAAAACAATTTGAACCATCTTTCCCCACTAAATTTTACTTTTCCTACCATCAAAATTCACTTTAGAAAGAAAAAATCTCTAATTTTGGGTTGTATGCACGCTTATTTCCATGGCTGAGTTTTTTCTTTATATCTATACAACTGTCTACTTCTTTATTCCACTCCTTCCTTGTATTTACTAATGACATTCATTCTTCGTTTTAAATAACCATCATTCTCGTCAACACCCAATTTCAATTTAATTTCTCCTTTTAACAGTGAATTTCAAACTTTCATTCGTTCTTTTTTGCGATCTCCAGTCAAAACATTGCATCATTGTCATGCATCTGCCCACCACACGTTCCATTCCCACCTCCTTTTTTAACATTTGCTTGTTCTTCGCACAGTTTGCACCAACCCATTCACTCTCCCATCGATATAGTCTGGGTAAATGTTTGCTATTTTCATAAAATTTTTCCATCACTCTCTATCAAATTTTCTTCACCATCTTACATCCGCAGCATCTTCTACATTAGATGTCAGGTCTCTGTAAATTTTGCAGTCATTTCTGTTAGTTTTTACCCCCGTGCAAAGGAACTATTTTGTTCCGTTCATCCATTCTCGTGGAACAGTCCCCTACACATACATGATACATCACATCCTTCTCAGCCACTCAAACTAAAGCCCGTGCTGCCTTTCAATTCTTCGGAACTTTATTGGTTGCCTACCACCCTCAACAGTCACTTTAATAAGCATTAAGTTTACATTGATCCGTTACACTTTTGCTATTTCAGATCTACCTTCCTTATTAGATCAAAATTAAAAAGCTATCCAAACATTCATTATATTCACATAAGATAATATTTATTTCAGACACTGAGTCACTATTGATATGATCTTCTCTTTTATTATCTATTGCTTATTAATGCACATACTTTCTAATATTAAGAGTGGATTTTTTTTCTACAGTATATCTCATCATAATTGCAGAATAATTTTCCCCTCAAAAACCTTTTTCCCTTCACAGTGCTATCAGTCACTTTACTCTTGTATATCTTTATATTGTTTCTCTTTTCTCTTACAATACATTTTCAAACAATTGTATTGTTTTACTTTATGAACTCCTTAATCTTCCATTCCCAACAATACCTGTTAATTTTGTGACTCCACTATCGAATTTTACGCACCCATATTCGATACCACTTTCTTGTACACAACTGTTTCCCATTTCATATTAGTTTATGATGTTCTATTCAGAAATTACAGCCGCATTTTGAACTACGTGTAGTGTGTATGAAAGAGCATTTTCTTTTTTGTAGGTGCATTCCACGACACAAAATAACATTCACGAATGTCATCTGTGACCCATATTGTAGATGTTGTATTTCACCTAGTATAAACTAAAGCCTCTTTTTCAAGGAGGTATTCCTAGTCTTTCTAGTAAGAGAATAAAATTTTTATTTTATTTAAGCTTCTCTCTGAATATTCAAGAGATCACTTTATATCGATATCACGGAACCCTTCCTTGAAAAGATTTTTTTCAGTTTATTACTACAAAGAAGAAATACAAGATCTTGCGAAACAACAATGATCCCGTACACATTGACTGGAAGGAAGATAATGTTATTTTAGGGAAGAGAAAAATATCTGAAAGCCGGTACTTTTCAAGCAATACCTCAAAAGGTATTATGATTTTTTGTCATGGAATACACATAAAGAGAGTAAATATTCACACTTGCACGCACATACACACACACGCACAAAGTTCGAAATGTGGCTGTTAACAGAGTTAAGAGAGAAAAGTTTCATAAGACATTAAGGTTTCCCCTCTCTCTCTCTCTCTCTCTCTCTCTCTCTCTCTCTCTCTCTCTCTCTCTCTGTATGTATGTATATATACACACGCACACACACACACACACACACACACACACATATATATATATATATATATATATATATATATATATATATATATATATATATATATATATATATATATATATATTTATATTTATATATATACTGCATCTGTGCCTTTTTTTATGTCCAAGTGAAGGCGCAATTATTCACAAAATGTCAGGGCACACGGGGACTCTGTAATTTTGAGCGAGTTTTTTTTCCCCCCTTCCCCCCGCATGCATGTTTTCTCCGCTCCACCATTGTTGTTTTCAGAATTTAAATTTTTTCCCTGGGCAGCTCGGAGGAAAACGGGAAAAGCGAGAGAATGAAAAAATTCCATTTTCTGATAATGGAGAGGAATGACTTATTTTTGGTCATATCGAAATTCCTATTCTAGGAAAATATCATTTAGTTCTTCAGTTGTTATCTGATTACGAAACTGAAGATTTCAAATGTATTTATGAAAGAAAAACAGGAAAAGACAGTACCGGTATAAAATTCTAAAATTAAGTGATTATTACCATTATTATATTATTATTATTATTTATTATATTATTATTATTATATTATTATTATCATGACTGAAAATTATTTTTGTTTCTGACGAAATCTACGGTGTTTAGTTTGTATAAGGTCTTCTCTATCCGTCTTACAGTCTTCTTTTCATTAGCTTGTAGTTGGCATATCAAGCTTAATAATGAAATGTAAAGATTTTCTGTTGCCTTGGTTTACAAAAATTGAATGAATTGACATGAATGTTACCCAGATATATGTATCAGGCACGTAGTTTTCATTTGACAGATCGGTTAGTATTAAGCCGGCATCGATTGCTCTCTCTCTCTCTCTCTCTCTCTCTCTCTTCTCTCCTCCTCTCCCTCTCCTTCTTCCTCTCATCCTCTCTCTCTCTCTCTTTCTTGTCGGTGTTCGGTGTCCTCCTATTTCTTATATTTCTCCTTATGATGTTGGGAAATTCAGTTCCCTTCACGTCGTTAATGCTGTTTTTTTCCCTACATATGGAGTGCCTCGAGAAGCCGTGGACGTCGGCGGTCTGGTGCCTGCTCTATAACTTTTTCTTATTGTTTATAAGCTCTTCTTTTTCAAGTCGTTTGCTATGGTTCTGTACATTATGGTTAAAGATGCCACTTCTTTAAGGGGTCAGGAGAGACATTGCATAATAACTTAATATAACATAATGCAGGCAGGGACTCTACTTTCAGATGTTTTGAGAGATGAGTGGATTCATTTTTCTCTCTAATATGTGAATTTCAAGATACCATTACTCAGTAATTATAACACATTGGGAGCAATGTTGGCGAGTTTTAAAAATGCCAGAACTCAGAGAAAAGAGAGAGAGACCTTATCTTACCTTACAGACCTTACAGCTCGTTTGGGTTTCTCCAGGTCCCTCACTGTGAGGCACCTCTAATATCTACCAGAGAATTGTTAATGCATCTTCCGGTATATTTTGCATCTTCCTATCTTGGATGGTTTGGGATGCAGCTAAGATATTTGTCGAGCTTATTCTTAAACACATCTACGCTCACTCCTGATATGTTCCTCAGATGAGCTGGCAATGCATTGAATGTACGCTGCATTGTCGATGCTGGAGCGTGGTGGATTAATGTGTTGTGTGCTTTCCTTAGTTTTCCTGGTATAGTTTTTTTTTTGCACTATTAATCTACCTCTGCTTGCTCTTCCTGATATTTTTAGCTCCATGATGTTTTCGGCAACTCCTTCTAGCTGTTTCCGTGCCTGTATTATCATGTAGAATTTTCGTCTCCTTTCTAGACTATATGATTTTAAAAATTGTAGTCTTTTCCAGTAGTCAAGATCCTAACTTCTGTTCTAGCTGTAAAGGACCTTTGTACACTCTCTATTTGTGCAATATCCTTAGGGTAGTGTGGGTACCATATCATAGTGCAATATTCAAGTGAACTACGTACATACATTTTATAATGCATAATCAAGTGTGCGGCTTTTCTTGCTTTGAAGTGCCGTAACAACATTCCCATTTTTGCTTTGCATTTTGCCAATAGTATTGCTATGTGATCATTGCATAATATGTTCCTATTCAACATCACACAAGGTCTTTAACTGCTTCCTTATTTGTGATTGTTTCGTTATAAGGTCGCCTATATACATATAGCATTCCTTCTTTATCTCCATAATTTATTGATTCAAATTTATCAGAGTTAAGTACCATCCTATTTACCTCTGCCCATTCATATATTTTGTTTAAGTCTCTTTGTAGCGAGCTCCTGTCTTCATCACAAGTAAATTCTCTGCTTATTCTTGTGTTATCGGCGAAACTATTCACTACCGAGTCCTTAACATTACTGTCTATGTCTGCAATCATAATATCAAATAGCAATGCAGCTAACGCCGTACTTTGTGGCACATCGGATATTACCTTGCTTCATCTGATTTCTCATTGTTTGCAATCACTATTTTGCTTTCTGTTTTGTAAAAATTCTTTTATCCATCTTCCTACTTTGTCCACTATATTATGTTTTCTAATTTTCTTCGCTAATATAGTCTACCTTATCAAAGGCTTTTGCAAAGTCTAGGTAAACCACATCTGTTTTTTTTCCATTTTGTTCATTTATTTTTAATTTTATATTGTTCTACACGGTGGACCTAACAGTTGGGTTGTGTAACATTTTTTCCGGGTAACAAAAACCAAAAACCGGTTTCATAATATTGGTCTGGCTGCTGATCCATTTTAAATTTCATTAATAGCCTGCACAATATCGGCTTCATTAATATCTATGTCCGATAAATATTCACTATTTTCATCTCTTATTTCTGTATCATTATCTTCATTTTCAATTTTAGGGGTAAATTCTCCCATATATCTTTTTGCTAGTATGTTGCATATTTCCTTTTCTTCATTCGTTAATCTCCCTTCATTTCTTAGAGGGCCTATTTCTATTCTTCTTTTATTCATCGGTTTCGCTTATAAGTACAATGGTTTCGGATTTTGCTTGATATTTTCAAGGGTCTTTTCTTCTAAGTCCTGTTTTTCATTTTATTTTGATTGTATAATCTTTTTTTTCAGCATTTTTCTAATTTTGGTTACTTTTTAGTTCCCCCCCCAATTTCCCCACTTTCCCTGCATTCTTTTCTTTTGCAAGACCTTTTTCCACTTTCTGATTTTCTGGAACAAGATCCTTCTGTCTCTTGGTATGCATGACTGATGTTTACTTTTCTTCAGTATATACTTATCCACTATTTTCTCTAATATTTTGTATAATATACCCGTATTTATCTGTACATTATCACTGACGAATATGGTTTCCCAATCTTTGTTTGATTCTTCATTTATTTCTGACCATTTTATATTCTTACTACAGAAATTGTATTTTCCATATCCTTCCCACTTTTTCATCTCTTGTTTATCTCTGTTTTCATTTGCTTTGGAATGGACTGTTAATTCTATGACTTTATGGTCTGAAATACTCGTATTATACACTATTATTTCTTTAACATAATTAACCTCATTCACAAATACTAGGTCTAAAGTATTATCCTTTGTTGTTGGCAGGTGATTTATTTGTTGAATGTTTTGTTCTAGTAGCGTATTTAATAACTTTTCGTATTGCCTCTTATCTTCTGCACTACTATTACTCTCTTTTTTTTACATGTATAAATACAACCACAATCTCCTATTCATTCTTTCCAATCTACGAAAGGAAAGTTAAGGTCTGATAGGAGTATATTCCAGTCTTTGCGATTCCTACATATATCATCCAATTTCTCTATTACTGTGTCAAACTCTTTAGTATTAGGGGGTCTATATATTACAATGTTCACTACTTTTTCAGACTCAAATTCTACCACTATTAATTCACATTCTGAGTTACTATACAACTCATTTATTCTTCCTTGATTTATGTCTCTCCCATACATCGCAGTTCCCCCTTGATTCCTATTTTTTTCTATCTGATCTATAAGTTTGGAACCCCTTTATCTGATCATCATGACTAGTCTCTTGGGAATACTGGGGTTCACTTATATTCATTACATCTATTTTTTTCATTTTGGGCTAGTTCTTCTAGGAACTCTATTTTTCTGTTTGAGTTACTCGTAGCTAAACCCTGTGCATTCATCACTATGATGGTTTGCGTGTTATCCCCATCATTTAATATGGGTAATAATAAGGATTTTCCCATGTCTCTTTCCTGTTCTGGTATATTGTTCTTTTCTTCATTTCCAGGAATTCTGATATTAAAAAATCCAACTTTTCCAATATATTTGATCTTCCGTCTTCATATTTATTCATTTTGTGCATGAATCTGCATTCACCTCTGTATCTGCACCATCCCCTGGCATCGTGTATTCTTGATGCTGACATTTCATAACGCTGTGATGGCTTGTTTTTTTTCCTTCACCTCATGTTTTTTGTTCCTTTCTTTATTTGCTTCATTTTTGTTTTTATTTCTGTCATTTATTTGATTTTGATTCATGGCTATGGGTGCATATATCTACATTTTTTGTTGAACTTGCATCCTTTTCCTTCTTTTAAGTTTTTGCATATTTTTGGATGTAGATCGCTGACTGCATCTTCATAGCCGTCTAGGTATGTACATTTGCCAGAAATCTCATAATTGTGGCATACCTTGGGATGCTTGAGGTAACATCTTTCACCGAAACTGCAATTCCCTCTTTTCAAAAGGGTGTAGACTGTCTTTCTTTTCTTTTTTTTCTTGCTCTTTCCCATCGGTATGAAGATCTGGGTAAAGCCTCTACGGGATTTTATTTTGCGTTGTCATGTCGTAATTTTGTTCATCACATATATGCTGCTGTATTGCCTCATATGTAGTACCTATGAGTATCTCTGCATCTATGTGCTTGTCTTATTCTTTGCTTTCATTGTTTTTCCTATCAATTCAGTTTTATTTTCTTTTTTTTTTATTTTCCTCTTCATCCTCTTCCTCATCTTCATCCTCTACTATTTATTTGCACATTAAGTCTCGATTTAATAACACTATCTGTCCATGATAGACATGTTGACCAAAATACTCTTGTGTCCTTACCTGTATTATGCTGGACTTCTGTACATTGAGGATGCATTGGTACGTGGCAAGCTTAGCATTTCCTGATCAGGTTTTGAGGATTTACAATGCTATACCACACCTTACATAAATTACGTTTTCGGCATTCGTTTTCCTATAGCATCAATCAGTATATTCATTATATTCACCTTATCAATTTTCTTTATTGGAATATCCTGATTGATGTAAATTTTCTTTATAAGTCTTTTAATCACTTGAATTTTATTTGGTACTCCTTCCCTTATTTTCAAAATATTTTCTGCAGACTTGCTCCAGTTTGAAGGATCATATCCTTCCAATATGTCTATGAATATTTTTGCATCTTTTTGGTTAGGGTTGTTATTGATCTCATAGATAAGAAATGCCAGTTCCCTTCCTGCTAAGTTATCATATTGCATGTCTGCAAGGCAAGCAAGATTTCTCCATTGTTTTCCACTGCTGCTGCCACTCATTGCCATCCTGATCAAACGTTAATAATTCAATCAAAAAACTAACTTAGTCGACACTTTATCCTACTATTCTGACACTAATCTAATCACTGACAGTTCGCGAGCACTTTCGGCTATAATTCGTTTTCTAGTGATATCGGTTGATTATTCAGACCATGCACAGGTATATCTCACCAAGCAAAATGGCACTGATAGAGAGAGAGAGAGAGAGAGAGAGAGAGAGAGAGAGAGAGAGAGAGAATGAACCAGATATGAAATCAACACAATAAATGCATTTCATCTGAATACCGTTGATGAGTCTGACTGGACTTTGCTAAATATGTTATTCCCTCATATGACTGTCATACATCAAGGAACCAAAGGAAGTCCTTGATCAGAAGAGATATTATGAATTGAATTGACATTACTAGTGGAGCCTGTGGAGTAACAAGGAGAGGCAGGGTAAGGAAAGACTTCATAAGATTGACGGTGAAAGATATAGAAGTATCAAAGAAGCTTCAACAGAGACGATTGGGGCAATGGTTTTGGGGGCCATGTCATAAGAGGAGAAGAGGATTCTGTATCTACAAGAACCATGATACATGGAAGCGCTGTAGTAAAGGGGAGAGGTAGACCAAAAATGAGATGGAGAGACACAGTTAACAAGGACATGCGGAAGAGGAACATGAGTGAGATAATGGTGCATTGAATGATCGCCAGAAGCTGGAAGCAAGACTAATAACAAACAATGACCCCAAATAAGGATGGGAAACGCTGAAGATAAAGAAGGGGTGGCGAACCTGTGGAAATATCCACTCTTTACAAGAATCCAAAAATAAAAAAGGAGGACCATGAAATTTTATTTAAGGAAAGGATGTAGGCAGTTGGAATTTCGTTTCATCCTTATTCTATAGTTCCATTCTTCCAACATTGTCTTACCAATTATTATTTTATAATCCATGTTAAAGACCAAACCATTGCAATATGCCACGTAAATTTTACCACTTCTCTATCTCTTTTCCCGTTGACCTTTTTTCCTCCTCTTGCCTTTCTTTTCTCTCTTCTACCTCAATGTGGTTTTATTACCTATACCCACATTATTTATTATCAAATTCCTGTATTTGTCATCATAGTCACATTGTTTGTAGACATACAATTTATTTTGGTTGTCACAAGAATTGCAATAATTTTTCATGCCATATGTTACCAGAGCAAATACTGTATTATGGTGTATGTTCGTAGTAGTTTAAGGAAACCACATGTTTAACGTTCAAAAAAAGATCAAAGATCAACAATATTCGAGGCCCTCTTAGTGTTACGAACCGAAAGAGGTCCGCTCCAAGTTCGATATGAAAATAAACAAAAAGAATTCAACACCAACAGTTGAAACTGGGGATACGAATATAGAATGAAACACTAACAGAAACAAAGGTTTATTTACAAGCTTACTAACAAAGATAAATGCAGAATGGTGTCTCCTATTTACATAAAAAAAGTAAAATCTTACAATGCGTGAACTGGGGAAACAGTGGGGGTAATGAAATTACTTGATGGCTTCACAAAGGAGAATGGTGGAACCTTAGTCGTCTTCTTGACTGCGGAAAGCAATGTCTATTTTTGATACTCGAAGGGCAGGAACTCCTCGAAACCTCTTGTAGAAAGTTTCTTCTCTCAAGGCTTGCTCAATGTCGAAAACCCCGGTTGTTCTCACTAACTGGACGACTGACTCGAATTCGACCAAGCCCTTGTGCGCAGACGTCCTCTCTTATCCTTCGTCTGTTCCCTTTTCTCTTATCTCTCTCTGATGATCTGTCACGGATGATCTCTGCTCTGATCTCTCTGCTGGTCTCTCACTGATGATCTGATCTCTCCTACTTCATCAGTCGTATTTATATGGCAATCTGGGGGCGGGGCCTACCAGCAAACGTCACAGACTCCCGAGAAGACGTGAACGTCTTAGAAGAATCTTGACAAAGTGTTGCATCATGTTTTCTGACGACGTGATGGGGCGTGTTGCGTTCCCCAACACGCCTGGCGATTCTAGAACCATCATGAGAACAGGTGCCTCCAACACGTGCGCGAATGCCTTTTTGCTGCAGACCTACTTGAAGAAAATGCATTTTCATTTCCTTTAACTTATCATTCGTTGCTATGAAGCGATTACCATGACACTTAGTAAACATGTGGAAAGAATTCAAAGACTAAGCAATGGAGTTAGTCCATAGAAAGGCTACACAAAACTCATTTAAACAATGAAACTCGGAATCATTGAATATAATGAATTAAATCTATAATTTTAAAACAATGATAATGATATTAATGATATGAATATCACAATAGCTCTCATATGTAAATAAAAAAATAAGATATTTGGAAAACATGCTAACAGAAAATAACCAACTTCAAGATAAATGACGCGACTTTTGATACAGATTGCAACGATCCACACTGACAGCACGCTAAAATTTAATAAAAAGGAAACGAGACTGAAATCATATTCCTTATTAGAAGCTATCTTAGCGCTTCCTATACATTTAGCCAATATATTCAGAAAAAGAAAAAAAACGCAGAAAACTGAATATTTAATTTTCAACAATCGCTATGCGGCAAAATGTTCCTGGTTACATCTTCGCAAAAGGAGACGAGATGACCGGAGAAAATAATATCACAGACTATGGTTGGGTCGTAATTTGTAAAGGCTGTTATGTGGTTGTTCATTCTTACTAAAATGAACAAGATCGTCAAATACCGCACCATATGCGACAACTTGTATTTTTCTGAAGATGTATGAATGTTTTTAAAAACAAAGATATAATACGCATCTAAATGACGGCAACAATTAATCACCACAAAATAATTTAGAGATTGAGTTTTAACACTATTCTTATATAGGAATTTTGTCTTAATAGATTTGCTAATGTCAATCATTAATAAGCAAGTTTTTCTTAGAGATTTATATTTACAAGTTCCGAGAAAAAACTACGTGATGTCGGCTGTTTTCACGATAATCCCTGAAAGACAAAATTATGTTTTTATTGATGTAAGCGAAATTCAGTGTTCTCTGTTAATTTATAGCAAAGTCATGGAACTGGAATTCACACAACTGGAATGATGAATATTATTCTGTTGTTGACAATTAGAAAAATTCCTTCTGCAGAGATGATCACAAAGCGCGACTGTTATCACTTCATGACCGAGACCTTTGAATTCTGGCGTTAAACATCATATGAGTGAGAGGCAACAGGAAGGAGGAGTGACTTATGATTTTCAGTTTTGAAAAATTCTCGTCTTTGGAATTATATAGCAGGTACAAGTTAGATTAAATAGTACATTTCAAACCGTTTCAGTACTAAGCGTTAGTAAAGTATTTAAAACACTGAACAAGAGAAGATTGATATTGAATAGGCTTTATTGGGTTAACGTATTTCAGCTGTATGCATCAGAGATATAAAAAAACCAGCCATATGGAGTGCAAGCCAGCACAACTCTATGCCGGTCCCAAGCCCGGGTAAATGGTGAGGGTTGGTGGCAGAAAAGGCATCCGACCATAACATTTTTGCCGAAACCATGAACAGCCAGGAACAGTTACCAGTAGAAGGCCTGACCTCCCCGATAAATGGACAAGGGCTACCGCGTCAAGGACGGGCGCGGCTAAAGAAGCAAGTTCAAGAAATAAGAATGGGAACACTGAACGTTGGCAGCATGAATGGTCGAAGCAGGGAAGTGTCAGATGTCTTGGAGAGAAGGAGAGTGGACATTTTATGTGAGCAGGAAACAAGGTGGAGAGAAAATAAAGCAAAGGACATTGGCAATGGCTAGAAGTTGCTATATAGCAGAGCTGATGAAACAGGAAGAGGTGGTGTATAGATTGCCATCAGTAAAGAAATGAAAGAAAATATTGTGGGCGTTGAAAGGAAAAGTAAGAGAATAATGAAAGTAAGGTTGTGCTGTGGTGGTCACATCTTGAATGTAGTAAGTGCATATGCACCACAGAGCGGGTGCAGTGAAGAGGTGAAAAATAAGTTCTGGAGAGATATGGATGAAGTCATGATTTAAACAGAAATAGAATAGAGGTTAGTTTTGGGGGGAGAATTGAATGGACACATAGTGTGCAATCGGGAAAACATTAGTAAAATACATGGAGGACATGGCATGGGAGAGATGTATGAGGAAGGAGAGCTGATAACAGAATTTGCACTGGCATTTGACATGGCAATTAACAACACCTTTTCACAAATGATGACTTTGTGACATATAGTAGTGGGGGAAGACAAACACAGATAGATTTTTTAATGTGCAGAAGGAACCATTTAACAGAAGTGAAGACTTGTAAGGTCATTAAAGGAGAGTGTGTTAGCTGACAACACAGGTTAGTAGTGTTAGATCTCTTGTTAAGACGAGTTGGAATGGGGAAAAAAGTAGTTCAACCGAAGATAAAGTAGTGGCAATTAGAAGAGCAAGAAATCAGAGAGATTTTAGGAAGCAGTTCTTAGGGGCTTCAGACTGGCAGAGGAATGATTAGGGAAGACATCTGGTAGAGGACGGCCAAATGAGAAAGAGAGCTGGTGGTGGAACCCTAACACCCAAGATAAGATAAAGAAGGAAAAGGAAGCATGAGTAGCCTATGACAGGAATCAATCTGTGGAAAATAGGATAGCTTGGAAAACTGCAAATAACGAAGCTAAAAGGGCAGTAGCACAGGCAAAAGCAATTGCACTGGATAAGCTCTATGAGAACTTAGAGACAACTGAAGGTCAAAAGAAAATACGCAAGATAGCAAAAGGCAGAGATAAATAATCAAAGGATTTAACACATATCAAGCAGATCAAGGTAAAAAATGGAAGAGTATTATCAAAAGAGGAAAGCATAATAGCTAGATGGAAGGAGTACTTTAAAGATTAACTAACTGAAGAAAACCCCAGAACAATAATAAGAGATGGAAACCTTCGTGAAAGAATAGTTCAGGATATCAGCAGAGAAGAGGTTAAGAAGACACTGGATAAAACGAAGAAGGGGAAAGCAGTGGGACCTGATGGAATACCTGCTGAAGTGTGGAAGTGTTAGGAGAGGAAGGCATAGACATCCTGTGGGATTTAATGGCCAAGATATATCGCCAAGAAAGAATGCCAGACATCTGGAGAAATAGTCTAATGGTCCCAAATTACAAAGGGAAGGGTGATGTGCAGAAGTGTGGGAACTACAGAGGAATTAAACTGATATCACATACATTGAAATTATATGAGAGGATTATAGAATGAAGATTGAGAATAGAAACCACAATTTGTGAACAATTTGGTTTTATGCCAGGTAAGAGCACAGTTGATGCAATATTTGCACTAAAGCAGACAGTAGAGAAATAAAGAGAGAAACAGAAAGGGCTACATCTGGTGTTTATTGACTTGCAAAACATATGATAGGGTACCTGGGCAGGAAATATGGAGGTGCTTGAGAGAGAAAAGAGTTTCTGAAAAGTATATCAGAATAATGAAAGATATGTTACCGAGGTTCCAACCTCAGTACAGTTTTAAAAGGAAAAAAAAAAAGAGAATATGGTAGTAATGACCGTTTAGTAGCAAGGCACTGCGGTGACGTTCGTTTTCTCTCTCTCTCTCTCTCTCTCTCTCTCTCTCTCTCTCTCTCTCTCTCAACCAATCTCACACAATTACCTAAGGTAACTAAATCTGACTCGTGAACTACAAAAATACATTTATTTAAGAACAAAAGGATTAACCAAATAAATCAGGTTCTTAACAAAATGTTAACTGAAAGGTTAAGTTCAAACATCCAAATAACTCAAATAACCCTGGGGATCGAACTGAACCCATCCACCCCTTTCTCCACAATAACTAACATTAGTTAGTCATAAAACTAGAAAAAGTCAAAGCATAGTCTTATAAGTAACACCATAACCACAGAACTATTCGTTAAGTTCCCATTTTGTCCATAACCAGATCCGTCTGGAGAAGACAGGAAAAGACATCCACATAAGTCCAAAAAAAATCTAAATGACATAAATCAGAAGGTCAAATGGAATAGGACATCTTTAAAACAAATATTCAAAATACAAAGACAAGCCACACTTGGGCTTAAAAGTAAGTACGCTTACCCATTCAAGCACTAATCACACACTAATTAAAAATACAATGAAAGGTGCCATCTTGCCCCTTTGCCGACTTCATATAGTTTTCCCTCTTAGTATCTTACTCTCCCATTATGTAGGGGAATAGCTCGCACGTACGCAAGCAGGAATTCACTCACAAGACACTCCCAAACCAATGATGTCACCAATTCATCACAAGTTCATGACGTCATATACAGATCATAGTCAGACCCATAATCTCCCCGAAACCAGATTCTAAAAGCACATTTGCTTCCACTCATGCATGTACACAGGACGTGGTCTGTTCTGCTTAGGCAGCAACCTTCAACATCGCGCCACATAAGGAGGTTGCGTCAACATTTTCGAAGTCGATGCTGAGTATTGTCCTTTAGACCACTTTTTCCACGGAGAGTCAAAATGATGACTTCTACGTTTCAAAGAATGTCATTGCTCATCACATCTGCTTATCATCAGTCAAAAAATATATAATATATGTATGCAGACGCAACCACGCAAGTAAGAAGCACTGTTGGAACTACAGAGAAGTTTAAGGTGAAAGTTGGTCTCCACCAGGGTTCAGCCCCTAGTCCCTAAGTGTTTGATATTGTGATGGATGTTGTAACATAAGAAGTTAGAGAAGAGGTGCCTTGGTGTGCAATGTTTGCTGATGACATTGTGCTGACTGATCTAACAAGAGAATGTGTTTAATTAGAAGGTGTCCAAATTCAAACTAGGAAGATGGAGAGAAGACCTTGAGAGTAGAGGCTTAAAAATTAGCAGAACAAAAACAGAACATATGTGGACAGGTGGAGAGGAATGGGCCAAGAAGACATAAAGAGGGTTATCTTCTTCAAATATCTTGGTTCTGGTATGAGTGAGAATGGAAACCTAGATGCAGAAGTCAGTAATAGAATTCAGTGTGCATGGCTGAATTGGAGAAAGTCATCAGGGTTACTTTGTGTCAGGAGGATCAGTGCAAAAGTTAAGGAAAGTTTCTTTAAGCGTATTTAGACCAGCCATGCTCTATGGGACAGAGACTTGGCCAATAAAGAAAGAACAAGAAAGAAAAATGGAAGTGGTCCAGATGAGAATGCTGAGGTGGATGTGTGGTGTCACAAAAAGAGATAAGATCCAAAATGAATTGATCAGGGGGACAGTCAAAGAATCAGAGGTTTCAAAAAAAGCTCAGGAAAGAAGACTCAAATGGTTTGGTCATGTCATGAGTGAGAAGATGAACACGTATGTAAGAGGGTTATGAACATGGAGGTGGAGGGCAAAAAAAGCAAAAAGGTAGGGGAATGCCGGACGTTCAGGTGGAAAGATAAAGTATTGAGTGACATGAAGGAAAAGGGTCTAAGAGAACAAGTTGAACAGGACAGAGGAAGATGGAGAAGGCTGACTAGAAACAGCACCCCATATAGAAATGGGCGAAAAGCTGTTGAAGGCCAAAGAAAGAAGATCAAAGAGAATTTAGAAACGACAGATTGAGTTGAGTTTGAAAATATGAATTTTGGGCCCAACGGTCATTCATCGCTGAAATGAAAATTGACAGTACAAGGTTTGAACGGTGTAACAGGAGGAAAGCCTCTCAGTTGCACTATGAATAAAGTATTAGGAGAGAGTGAAAGTAAGATGAAGAAAGAGAATATGAAAAGAGGTACAGTAAAAGGAACGAAAGTGGTTGCAGCTAAGGGCTGAAGGCACGCTGCAAAGAACTTTAAGTATGCCTACAATGCACCGCATGAGGTCACTGACGGCTCTACCCTCCTACGGGGATAAACGGCAGATAAAAAATAAAAAAGCTCTTTCCTTTTGATATTCAAGTTAAAGATTTAAGAATAATTTTCAATAAGCTGGAAAATGTGAAAAGTTATATAAACTGCACAGCGAATGAATTTTATTATGAACAACGATTTTCCTAATGGATTATTTAGAGTTAAAACTGTATAGAATTAACAGAGCTGTTATGGAAATCGTCTGCGTATTTCGCGCAATTGCCAGTACTCAGATACACCACCGCACAGTAAAGGTCAGTTTAAAGAACACAATTACCAATTGCACGATGGTACCAACTGTTACTCTATCGTGGAGAGTTTAAGAAATAAAAATCTATGAAAGTAGTACTTAGGTAGACGGATGTTCAATAGCTACATAGGCTCTGAAGGTAAAAAAAAACAGCTTGTATTAAGCCGTACTTACGTTATTTCACTGTAACAATAGTTTTATGTTCAAGATATTGCTGTTACATGTACGTTGACTCAATTTTGAACATGAACAGTCGGGCTTTCATATCAGAAACCTTTCATGTTTCAATCATTTATAATTTAAAGCAATTGAAGGCAACTGAAAGCATGTCAGGAAAATGTGAATTGCTTTCGGCAGAATCAGTGATATGAGAGCTCGATCGTAATTAATTTATTTTGATAACAGCTATTGGGAAACAATCATTTATATGGCTCTAACAACTAGCATCATTGCAGGCGATTGTTTGGATGTATGAAACTGAAAGTATCACTGCCAGAATCGTTCGTCTGGACATGAATTTTCATCACGCTTATTTTCTATGGGAATTTATCTCTAATAATAATGAAATCCGAGTGAATCTTGTCTTGAAAAAAAAAAAAATAAAGCGTGCATCAATTTTCTTCTCGATAATTACGTGAATTGCTATGCATTTTATTAAGTCAACACCATCGAGTCATTGAGAATAGTTATGTTCATTTTGAAGATTGAAATTGCTATTGCAAGATGAAAATAAGTTGCCAATGGAAATCGTAAATTGTAATTTAATGGCCAGCCAGCTAGCGTCGAGATTCGCACTCCTGTATTTCCGCGCCAAGAATATGGCTTCTACCATGAAACAGTTAATGTTCGTGTTTTCAGCTAGGATTTAGATGTCTGAGCTGAATATGCACCTACTGTCAGTGAGGACGAGAGACGACGCAATTATCGTTGAATTAATGTTCATTTCATCGTGATAACTTAATGACTGCGTGGCCAATTAGGTGCGCCGCATGTGTATTGAGGCATGGAGCCCGTGTGGGTTAGTTATTGTTGACTAGTATCTAGCCATGAGATAGGTCTGTATTTTTTATAATAAAACTGTGAAAAAACTGAAGTGTCTGATTCTAATGTCCTTGTGTCTGGGCTGGAATCTGACCCTATCGCGGCGAGAGTATTCGGCGCCGTCCAGTGATATCTGCCGCTGAGTAAATCACGCCAAATTTGATCACGTTTGCCCTCCCCGGGTGACAGTAATGGAGATATGATACAGCCACCCACCCCTGCAAACCGGTTTGTCCGGGCGGGGTAGGTGGGGTAATGGTAGGGTAGGGAAGACTTCCACGGGGCTGGGTAGGTAGGGCATCGTGAAGGGTAGTTGAGACATCAGCGGCGAGTTCCAGCGCACGTAGCCCGCGCCAACAAGATCGTATGTCATAATTTCTTATTTGTATTTCAGACTATGTGAGGCAAATATAGAGTTAATGAAAATATTTTGTATTTCACTGACTCGTCTTTGAAATAGTACCGGTGACCTTTCGAAAGAATTGTTCATCAATATGTCGCATCAGTATTAGATCTCACTTCCGGGAGAACTGCATTAGTTAGTTGGGGTGTCTGTGTATGTGTAACAATGTATGCTCATAAATATGGACTCGGATAAATAGAAAAAAATAAAAAAAAGCCAAAATACGTGCCATAGATACTGAGCTGCTGTGTTGCCTACGAAATTCTGGCTGTAACCAAGCGCCTTGCTGAAAAACAAATAGTACACCTGAAATACGTACTTTGTAAATATCGGAGGAAGGTACATATATAAAACAAAGAAAAAAATCCAATGAGGAAAGAATCAAATAGATACGTCTACTGTTTTCAAGCATATCAATTCTGATCATCTTTAGCAAAAAAAGGGTAAGTGAAACAGCCAGATATTTCTTAACGGCAATGACAGAATAAGGGAGTTATGATTTAGGCTTCTTGCAATTTAACTATCCAACCAGCATTTCCACAATAAGATAAAGGCGCATATAGCACATTAATTGATAGAATTCTTCTCATCTTCAGTCTATAGACGAGATGTTTCATAACAGTAAATAGAATCAGTCAGTAAACTTTTTTTTTTAATATCATTCTTATTACAAGTCGTAGTAGAGAAATCAGTGAAGTTAGTTTATAATTGCAAATATCATTTAATGGCAGAATTCTATTAGTGCACTTGAAGAGATTCGTTGATATGTAGATTCTTATCTGTGAGCAAAAACGAAAAAGATCTGCCTGATGATAATTCTGTTATTTACACATGTAAATGTTAGGAAAGATTAGTAATTACTTTACATGCAGGTATGCTGTACTTCATTAGTATTTACAGGGATACTGATGTAAAACAGTATTGCTCACTAAATATTGTGAGAACAAGAGTTTTTTTTTTTTTTTTTTGGGGGGGGGAGGGGGGGAGGGGGGGGCGCCGCTTCAGGAGGTACAGCGTAGTTATGTAGGAGATACTGGAGTATTGTATAATGTTAGGTGCAAATCTTTGGGTAGCTTCACATGTAAGGATCATAGATGATTATTTTAGATTTTTCCTTTTCTGCCTTATTTGTTACTTATGTAATCGCATTTTTTAAGTGACTTTGGAGTGTCTGTTATTTGATGTAACTATAATATGTTGTAAAAAATTCCAAACATATACACGATAGCATTAACGTAATTTTAGTGAATTCAGTTCATGACTGCATGCTCATTTAAACCAGACCTGAAGGTGCATAGCGCTCATATTCTATCTATCAATATTGTGTGTGTTTGCTATGGTTAGATTAAATCAGACTCTTCCTCGTAAGCAGTCAACGGGAAGTTGCTTTTGCAGAGAAAGTGCAAAGGTTTAAAGGACGCTACTGAGTGGCAGATGCAAGGGATAGGTCACTGAGGTGGCGCCCATTGCCTTAGACACCGAGCGTACAAACAGACGCTCTTAGGGAGACCTATGTACTATGCAAGACACCCCTTCCCTAGCACGCAGGGAAGATAAGGTCCTGCTTACCAGTAAAATCAGTCATGCCATGAGCATTCTTGAACTCAAGGCCATCATACTATGAACTTAGTTTAAACAAGTGACTGTAACAGCCGTTAGAAACATTGTTTCATTGCCAATCGATTTTTAGACGAGATTTATTATCGCACTCCAGTGCATGGTCAAGACAAAGTTATTCAATTCTGATGAACTCATTTGATATGCATATTATTTGATTGTATTCGTGCCGTGTCCTGAAACAATGACTTTGCATAAATTTGATGTACTGTTGATTTGTTGATTTGTTGCCTTGGTAAAAAGTTTAGAAATAAATTATTGTAATTATACTTATTCCAAATTTGCAAAGCAAACATCCACAGAATATAATAAATAAATGATGTGATAAACTTAAATCGGGAGACCAGAAATAAAAGAATCAACAAACAAGTGACTATATACCATGAGCGAAAATTAATATAGATAGGAAACTAAGTAATAAGAAAAGCTTTGGCGTAAGGTCAACACTTGATGATTCATCTTACATCAATGTTTGTTCCCGTTTTTATACTCTCTATTCTGTTTTATGTCCCCATTTTTTTTTCCAACCGGAAAAACAGTCCAGCATTAAGAAAACTATTCGAAAATATGCAAAACATAAAGAGATAATTAAGATTTTTTAAATTATAGCACAAGCACAAAAAGAGAGAAATCTAACCTTAAAAAATATAAATATTATCATAAAATTAACATTTCCATCGTTGGACACTTAAACATCATCTACGCAAGTGTTTATCGCACGAGGTCAACGTGTCCTTTGTCCCTTCCTTCTTTCTTGTCCCAGTGGTTTATTTTTAACCACCATCTGCGTAGTTTTATTCTTTTTATTGTCATGGTCTTTGTATTACTTAAACCTATGTTACAGTTTTAATCAGCAGTTTAGTAAGTGCTTTGTGTATAATTGTTTTAAAGTTAACTAGCTGCATAACTTTCAGCCTCAGAAATGCAAATAAGCAATTGCATAATGCTGTCCCTAATAAAACGATTACGAATTGGCTAGGCTTGCAGCTCCAGCGTATGAATATATACTTATATATATATATATATATATATATATAATATAATATATATATATCTATATATATAATATATTATTTCTTTCTTTCTCGTTTCAATGGTTTTATTTTAACCACCATCTGCGTAGTCATTCTTTCTGGTGGTACAATATTCTATATTAAAACATGTTAGGTTTTAATGAGCAGTTTAGTAAGTATTCTGTGTATAATTGTTTTAAGTTAACTCGTTGTATACACTTTCAGCCTGATACACACATATGTTATATATATATATATATATATATATATTATATATATATATTTTATATATCTATATATATATATATATATACATATATCTACATATATCTATATAATATATATATATAATATATATATATATATATATATTATACTTACATATATAAAATATATATATATATATATATATATATATATATATATATTTATATATGTAAAGTATATATATATACATATATATATATATTAATATATATATATATATATATTATATAATGTGTATATATATGTATATATATATAATATAATAATCTATATAATTTATAATAGTATATATATATATATAAACATATGTGTGTATAAGGCTGAAAGTGTTATACAACGAGTTAACTTTAAAACAATTGTACACAGAATACTTTTACTAAACTGCTCATTAAAACTAACATGTTTTAAATAATAGAATATTGTACCACCAGAAAGAATGACTACGCAGATGGTGGTTAAAATAAAACCATTGAAACGAGAAAGAAAGAAAGAAAGGAAAAAACAAGTTGGACCCTCCCTCGTGCAATGAACACTTCAGCAGATAATGATTAAGTGACCAACGATAGAAATATCAACTTTATGATAATATATTCTAAAAAAGTTACATTGCTCACTTTTTGTGTGTGCTATAATTTAAAAAATCTTATTATGTACTTTTGTTTAGCATATTTTTCGAATAGTTTCTATTGCTGGATTGTTCTGGGTTGGAAAAAAATGGGGAACTAAATAGAATAAGAGGAGAATAAAAATGGAATCAAAACATTGGCGTAAGATGAGCAAACAAGTATGATCCTACGCCAAGCTCTTCATTATAATAATTTCCTATTTATATTAATTTTCGTTCATCTATATAGAGTCACTTGTTATTCTTTTATTTTGTAGTCTCCGATATGAGTATAATATATACTATATTATATATATATATATATAGTATATATATATATATATATATATATATATATATATACATAACAAAGATTTGAAAATGGTCAGTTGCCGCCATGTATTATCATTTAATTTTCTTGTCCCTGTGTTTGAGCAGCTGGACTTAACCTTTTTGACCACATTCAAACCTCTGGTAAACAAAAACTTATTCACAAAACATTAAACACACACACAGATATATATATATATATATATATATATATATATATATATATATATATATATATATATGCGTGTGTGTGTGTGTGTGGTGCGTGCAAAGAAAATATCTATGAGGCAACTAATATATCTAAGTCTGTGATTGTATCTTTTGAGGTCATTCTTAAACATGTTACAAATACATGGGTCTAAATGAAACAGGCCACAACCAATATTAACCTTACAATGGGAAGTAACTTGTATAATGGCAGATTCTAAAAGATTTCGTGATAAGACATTTTTTGATCTTCCAATTACTGAACTACCAAAGATGCAATCACAGACTTATTTTTACAAATTATTTGCCTTATGTGGTCAGTTTGCCGCCCTGTAAAATCCTTTAATTGTCTTGTCCCTGTGTCTGAGCAGTTGGAGTTTATCTTTTTGTTCTTAAATTGTACCAATGTTTATGTTCGTTTGGGAGGGTTACTAATTTTCCAGGGTGTTGTTATTTACTTGCAGCTACTTCAATGTTTCACTTCCCTTCGTGGACTATACCTTTATTTATGCATTTAGCACGTTCCAAACTTTCTGATTCAGTTATATATATATATATATATATATATATATATATATATATATTATATAATATATATATATATATATATATATATATATATATATCTATATATATATATATATACATATATATATATATATTATATATATATATATATATATATAGTATATATATATATATTTATTTTAATATATATATAGTATATATATATATATATATTATATATATATATATATATATATATCTTGCAATCCACAATGGTCCCGTGGGTGAAGTATATAAGAGGTCCTCACGTGAAAATGAAAGAAGGAGGTACCAAGACTTTCAACACTTATTCCAAAGTCGTCTTCAAGGTACTGAACAATTTTAAGAGAACAACTTACACAAGAAAGCAACATGAGGAACACAAATAACAATAAAAAATTCAACAACCTACTTAAGTATGCAAATAAACATTGTTCAAAACAAAAGACATACTTAGCGGAAATATGTAGTTACTACTAATCACAGTACAAAACTATCTGTTTGTAAAATATCTAACAATTCGTTTAACTTTTAAATCATCAAAAAATAAAACTTTTCAACAATTCGTCCATCTTAAAAAGACCATCGCTCATATTCATGTTATTAAAAGAACTAATGATGCAACCTTCAACTAACAATCTGTCTATGGGGTGTTCAAAATCCCTTTTAGTGTTACTTACAAAAAATGGCACTTGAACCGTTTGCAACCCGTACATTATATTTATGCTGTGTAACTCTCTTACTTAGATCCTTACCAGATTGTCCAATATAAGGCAAATTACAAACAGCAGTTAATTTTGTACACGCCTCCTGTTGTCATCACTGATTTATTACAAAACAAAGACAATACACGAAAGATGGGAAGCTCAAGCCACAGCCGCATCGGCCGCATACAATTTAGTACCTGGCATGAATGAAAGATGGCGGGTAGCATTGCACCTGCCTGCATCGTCTGTTTGTTTACAAATACAATCCATCGTCTGTTTGTTTACTGTTTCACAAAGCGGGGCATTCAATTTCAATCATGAGTGGGCGTAGCCATCATCACACCCGTGTGGTGGTTTGCAATAGGACGAAAAATTATTTTCCCCATCTGATTTTTCATGCTTTTCCTCAGAATAAAGAAAGGTAATAAAATCATTACATCTGTTACAAAGTACATGATGACTTTTAGAGAAAATGAAGAAATAAAATAGACCAAAGCAAAATTGAATGTCGGTGCAGTGTTATTCCGAAATAAATATTGGAAAATATTTACAATACGGTGGACGCCTCTAAGCGGAAAGAAAATATATTTATATGTGATTTTCGACTAGAAAAAAATATCAAAAATATTCTTGCCATTTGAAACCCCAACAACCAACCTAACCTTCCTGGTAGTGTACATCAGTTACCTAATCATGTCACAGTAAACTAACCATATCAGCAGTACCATAACCATGCCAACAGTTACCTAACCATGTCAACAGTAATTTGCAATGGAAATGAAGCTATTTTGCAAAAACTATATCAAAATCAACTAGAAAAACTATATTTTCTTGTCATTACAGGCGTCAATTGTATTTCAAATAAATACTTTAAAGTTATATCTACATATTTTGAAAATCTCTATAAATATGAAATAAACATACCAATTCCTATCACTGTCATACAATTCGTGAATATTGGGTCTCCATGCCTTTTCCAGATAGGCTACTCACAGCAACTTTGATATACTGTATATATACTGTAGTTATGTTATATTCTCAGCAGCTTACCCTTGGGTATAGTTATGTTTACCTTAATTTTTCATTAATAAGCAACTATTTAGCAAACCAAAGTTGTTTCATCAGGAAGGATGGATCTTGTGGGGCATTCATATGGGAGAGCATAAGTAGGTTAGTTAAGTTAGAGTGTTTTACTTTAATTTCAAGTTCAACTAACTTTTTAATCTATGATTGAATTTTCCTATAGAATGGATAAAATCATTCAAAATAAAAAAAAATTACGTGCAAACCAGCATATCTGCTACCACAAGATCCATTCTTACCGTTTCATCTATGTTTTCTGCATTTATATGCCTCATATTGTTCAATTTTAAAAATTAAATCTTGTAATTGGTACCAACACCCCACATAGTATTCCAAAGTAAATTTACCATTTGACAGCAAATGTACGCAGTAATACAGTAGTAATAAATTGGCAAAACAAGTTGTGAAAAACCTATGATATTTGCTTGTACTGTTACATGACGCAAAAGGAAACATGGTTCAAGTCAATTAGAATAATTGTTTCAAATATTTTGGAAGGAATGTGCATGCTTCTTGCAGAAATGGCATTTTACTAGAAAATACCAGGCAGAAGTGTTGGTTACATTACCTTCATAAAAGGGTGCCAATTGAAAATGCATTTTTGCGAACTCCCACAATTGGGCAATGAGATTTTAATAAATTGTTATAAATAGGTTCTGACTTGATCAAGAGCT
>NC_087204.1:65383497-65385997 GCF_015104395.2 Macrobrachium nipponense
TCAGCTGTCTCTTTTCTTCCTCTAAATGAAAATGTACTACAATAATAGCAAAAGTGATAGAATTTCAAAGCAAATAAAAATTTATATATTATGGGAAACCTGTTCTCAATATTGTTTAGGTGTTGCTTGATATTACCTAAACAATAAGTAAAGTAAACATATAAATTGATTTGGAGAAATATTTTTGCTGTTGATATGATAAAATTAAAATATGAGGTCTATGATGAAGAACACTTCACTTCTTGCACAATTTACAAAATACAATTTGTTTAGTTACAGCAGTGCATTTTCCACACACATATTTCTCACATTTATGCAGGTCATCACGGTTTAGTTGTTTTTGCACAAGCGGATCTGGCATTGCTTTCGTTTCTTATTTGGTTTATGACTAGCTTCTTCCAAAATCTCATCAGAATCTTCGTCACTTTTTGCCATCATTAGATTTTTCAAAGAATATGCCAATTCCTCTGCTAATCCAAAATTAAAATCATGACGGCTTAGCTTTTCCCTTGTGACCTCTGAATACAATATCCATGCATTGATACTTGCAAAATCGAGAATATTGTAAAATACATGCACAGGCCAACGTCTGGAAGGGCACCTTGTGGAATAATTACGTGCCATTTGGTCAAGTACGTCTACGCCAAATTTTGTTGCATTGTAATACACAACAGTTTCTGGCTTTTTCTTCTGTCCACCTCCGATGAAGTGAACTGAGCATAAAGACTGTCTTGTTTTTCTTGCTTTGGTATATTATCAATGTTGTATCCTTATTGACCTTTCCATGTCCTCATTTGTGATGGAATTTCTCCAGGGGCTCTATTCATTGTGCCAAGAATACTGGTGTTTTTTGCTTTCAAATGTTCAGCTAATTGAAGTGATATGAAGAAATTGTCAGTTGAATGATTCCATTAGCCTTAGCATAACATGCGCTAATAAGGGCTGATTTGCTGGTCGAAATTCATCTGTTCCCATGTAAGGAAATGCATTTAACATATACTTTGATTCTGTATCAGCAGCAATCGAAAACAGTATTCCAAATTTGTCTGGTTTATTTCACATATACTGTAGAAACGGACATCTGCATTTTGAAGAAAAAAGTTGTTCATCAATTGTGATGTTCTCGTGTGGCTTATTAGCGGCTCTACAATTCCCAATGAATCTATCCCACACTTCAGAAATATGAGCAAATTTATCTGTACGTAAACTTTCTGACATCATTGTTCTTATGTCAAATCTTATAAACCGCTTCATCTCTTTGCAGTTGTGACGTGGCATTGTATCCCTGAAAAAAGGTTGGCCCCATTCTCTTGACCATAGATTATCAACTGACTGATTCTTTCCCAGTATCCCACAAGTATACATGATTCCAATTCTTCATGAGATACTTTGTAATCATCGTTTCTCAAGACTCTTCTGCCTTGAGCTTCAGTGCACTTCCTGATATGTTGAACGATAAAATCATCTATAAATATCCCAAAAGCACTCATGTAGCTGCTTTTTTGTACAAGAGGTTTTGCAAAAGAGGTGGGGCGAGGAGTTTCCCTCAATATGTTTTGCTGAGAAAATCTTTCACAATCTTCAGCTGCTTGAGATATTACTTTCCACACCGTACCACATTTAGCTCTAATCGTGTTTGATGATGAATCCTCGTCTTGAGAAGGAAGTTCCTTTGTAAAAAGTAAGGAATATGTATAAAGAATACAGGAGGAAAAAATTACACAGCAGGCTAATATTTCAACAAAATATAATAAGCATGCTAAAAATAATAATAATGATAAGATCAAAATATTAAATATAAACATGGTAAAGTTCCTATGGCAAGAAATATGGTATATCTATATATATATATATATATATATATATTATATTACAAAGGACATTGAACAGAGAGAGAGAGAGAGAGAGAGAGAAGAGAGAGACGATACATTCGATGTTATCACTTCAGACTCCTCATCACCCTCAGATTGGCTGGCTTCATCATCAGAACTTCATTCCTCTTCTTGTAAGCCAGCAACAAAACGGGAGTCGCTCCGCCAAGCCTGGCTCGGAGAGTTCATACCCTTCTTGCCCGAAAGGTGCCTTCATTCAACAACTAGTTCATAGTTGGAATGGTTCGAATGGGAGGAGGAAGTAAATTACGGTAATCAGGCAAAGAAATGCAATGAATGAACGAAATATATATGGACAAAAGAGATAATATGGAAAAAGAGAAAATAAGAGAAGAGAGAGAGAGAGAGAGAGAGAGAGAGCGAGAGAGAGAGAGAGATAGAGAGAGAGGAGAGAGTTTTTATTCCTGTTTAGTTATTAATCTGATGGATATATTCGAGACCTGCTTTAAGAAATATTTTGGAAAATAATTATAGTGAAATCTTATCACATCGTATTGTTTCAAATCGTTATCATGTCTACATAAAAAAGCTTTAAATACTGTTGGAATATTGATATTATTATTCAGAGGAAATAACCTTTTTCATTATCCTTTTAGAGGGAAATATCC
>NC_087204.1:65395997-65411316 GCF_015104395.2 Macrobrachium nipponense
GTATTTAAAGGTGACGCATTTTTTCTAATACATATGTGTGCATATAAAGGTTTCATACATGCAACTCAGTTCTCGAGGTGCTTGATTGTCTTGGAGATAGCGCTCTCTCATGCATACGCATTCAGCGTATTTTCTGCTGAGCAATCCAAGGGGTAGTGACTAAGGGAGGGTGAATTTTTTTTCTTTATACCGGGGTTGAGGGGGTGAGTCCTTTTCTCTCTTGTCACCTCATTTGGCCTTGATAACAAAGTTCAATGCCATCAGCTGATAGCCAATGAGAGATGATGTGATATGCCCGTAGGCTTTCTTTTGGAACGATTTTTGTTCTCTCTTTGGAGAAAGAAAAAATGAATATGGTGCAAGTTTTCCTTACGCTTTGGAGAATGCCTGTACGCAACGATAGAGGACGTGTTTAGACCTGGAGATACAGAGATTATTTGCTAATGGTGATGTATTTGGTGATGCTAATGGTGATGTGTTTGATGATGTCATTGGTGGTGATACTGGGGAGTGGTAATATTAAAGCCCATACTAGTGATACGTGAGATATTTACGGGGATTCTATTGGAGTTCACGGTGGTAACAATTTTGGTGAATGTGACAATGATTTGTGGGTGATATTGATGATCCTGGCGAGTACTAATATGGGTGTTATTTCTGATACTAACAATCGGGTCCTTGTAATGAGAACTAAGGGTGGTGATGTTTATGGAAATGGGGAGGCACTAACCACAAATATAATGGTGTTTTATCGGAGGATATTGTGTTAATGCCCTGTTCAAGGACTATGGTAAAAGTCATATTGAGGGAAATGAGGAAACTACCGGTCTTCTTTTAGCCAGGTTGTTTTTTTTTTTTTTTTTATTTTCTGTGATAGTCCTAGAGTTTTCCTTTTTTTTATGGGTTCAGTAGATAATTTCTTAAAGTCTACGTGTGTCACAGATGGTACAGGTGTCACAGGAACAGTCAACAGTGCCATTGGCTTTTCTTTTCCCCTTTTGGAGGTTAGTCATCACTGACGTAAGTTTTTTTTTTTTATCATGGGCGAATTTGAATTTATTTTTCTCTCCGAACAGTTTGTGTAGATTTTTAATATCTCAGTTCGTGACTTGGAATTATTGTTCGGGAATGCATTTATAATTTCAGCCATTTGATACTGCAAAGAGATTTAAAGGGAGAATTTTTGGCATTTATGAATGTGTACCATAAGGGCACTATATTTTTTTCCTGGATATTTATGTTCCAGAAATTGTTGGCCTCTTGCACAATACCTTTTTGTTGTGTTTGTGGCAAGTTTGCCAAAGATAGGAAACTTGATTATGTTCTGGTGGCCTGTGCCGTAGTGAATATGGGGAAGCCTTTGTTTAGACACTTTGGATTTGTGGTTTTGTTGTAACGAGTTATGGCACCACTGATGATTTTTTCTTTTTGGCAAAATTTTTTTGCCACGTTTTTTGCCTTTCTCAGCAGTTATGCTAAACAGAGAGTTTACAGTTTTTGACAGTAACATTGAGCTCCTTAGAGATGCTTTTCGAGGTTCTTTTACTGGAGAATTGGAGATATAATATTTTGGCCATGTGGTATTTTATTTTATTGGAGATGGTCCAGAGTTTAGGCCTATGGTGGCAAGAACTATGTTTTAGGTTGCTGTTTTGGATTCAGTTATTTTTGTAGTCATTTTAGTGCAAATGGAAAACTTCGTGAGAGAAGATATGTGGCAATATTTTCAGGTGTATCAGCTAGATGCTTTGAGTGCATTTTGGGGGACAGAGTTTCATTTTGATTATCCTGCTTGAAGTGTAATGATATTTTTTAGGGATACTTGGTTTTTATTCCACATGTGGTTATTGGTGAAATGGAGGGGAATATTTTTATTGCCTTGGTGGTATTATTATTAATATGGTGATATGTGGGTGGCATTAATCTTTGGGGGTGGATTTTTTGGGATTATGATTTTTTATGGTGACCTGTGGTTTTACGAGCCAAAGAGGGATATTGTGGTTCCTTTTGGTGTTGTGGCTAATGGGGGCGAGTGGCATTACTGCATTGTGGTTTTATGGAGGTTTGTGTTTTCATATTCACTAGTGGGTATTTTGGCGGTATATAATTGTGGAATTGTGGTTTACTGTGGTTTATCCCGGATAGGTGGTGTTGTGGTTTTATATAATTGGGGTAGTCTCATGGCAGTTATGTTTTAAGGACAAATTTTTTGGGCACCTTGGTGTATCCTGGAGATAAGTTTGTGAAATGTGGTTATATGGTGTCAGTATAGAATTTTTGGAGCTATTCAGAGAATAATGGTTTCTGAGGTTGTTGCGGTAGCAAATTCCGTAATTATACATACTGCATTTATTGGGAAAGTTCACTTATTATTGTTGCTAATATTTTTTTTCCTTTTTTTTTATTTTCCTACGAGAGATGTCGTAATTGGGGTTAAGCTCTAAATAGCATTTCTATTTTAGACAGGAGATATAATTTGTCGGGGTATGTGAGTTAGATAGAAGGGGTGTTTGGCATTATATTTCATGGAGGTTAATTATATAAACAGTAAAAGGGTTCTTACTGATTTTGTGAGTTTTCGAAATATCAGAGCTTGAGATAACATTTTTTAGTGATAATTTGGGGCTGGTTTTGTTACTTTTTTTTCTCGGGTCATTTTTCTTTTTTTATACTTGTGAGTAATGGTAAGTTTAAAATGTGAGGACAGTAGTCCATAGAGTATTTGTGATTTCTCATTTTGCTATTTTGAGGTGGTGCGTGCTAATTTATGTATGGGATTGGCGAGCTCATTTTTTTATATATTGAGAATTTCATATTTTCTTTATGGGGTTATAGTTGGTCTTTTATATATATATATATATATATATATATATATATATATATATATATATATATATATATATATATATATATATATATATATATCATTAATAGAGATTTATGATTTAGCTATCTTATGAAGTTCCTTCACAAGTTTTAGTTGGAAATTAGTTCAGTGGTTATATTAGTGGTGTTAATTGGAAAACGTTCAGTTAGTATTTCCTAGAATTTTGAGGTCATTATTTGACAGATGTATGTCTAGGGTTAATTCTTCTTTAATTGACCGATGACAAGACTAACATTCTGAAACACCATCAACATCGTTCCCCTACACCAGCAAGACGTCCTTCAACTTCCACAGAGATGTATGTTGCCGACATGCGAGAGAATCTACGAGTCTACGAGGTTCTACAGCGCTTTTGGATTATGGAAGTCGTCAGTTGTCTTCCACTGGGAGACGTTTTTCTACAGCGTGTTTCACGAGTCTGTGCAGCTATTGACCATACACACACGGGAGCGTCGAAAATTCAAGATGAGAAAATAGTCAACTGTTAATATAGCCCGGATACAGGCTGCTCAAATTTATTTTATATGATAGACATTGTGCAGCTAAAGACGTGCAGTTATTATGGTGTTTTTTTGAGCTGGCCAATGTGTTTTTTGTATACATATAAGCTGTTTTGCAGGAGCTATGGCTAGGCAGGTGCTAGCTTTTTTGGGTGGCCGAGCATCTGCAACAAGGAATATATGAAGACAATATATTCAAGACACCGTTGTGAATGCGATTTGTATCTTTTCTTTCTGAGTGAGAAGACGCGATGGGCTGTGACATTTTTAGAATGTAGGGATCATCAATTTAGCTTCTCCTTGGGAACAGTGGCCCGAAGTGATAAGCCTTGGAAGTGCTACCGCATCCTTCCTCGGGTGGTGCGATGTCGAATTTGCTGTGTAAGAAGATCAGTGCCACGTCCTGTTTCTATGCACGGGCGCTTGATGCAGAGGTGCCTTATGAATCTGATTTAAAGCAGTTTCTTGGGTGTGAACAATGTGTGTGAGTTCGTGCGTCCGTGCGTGCTTCTTCCCTACATAATGAGAAAGTAAGTTAACCAAGATGGGAGACAAAGGGGAGCCGATATGGTGACTTATTTAGAAATGGGAACTTAACTAATGTTTCGTGGTATTACTAGACTATGATTATGCCCAGTTTTATGACTAAACTAATGTTAGTTATCTGGTTATCCCCAGGGTTATCTGAGTTATTTGGATTTTGAGTTCAACCTTTCATTTAATCATTTTGTTAAGAACTGAGTTATTTAGTTAATGCTTTTCTCTTGAATAAATGTATTTTTGTAGTTCACGAGTCTGATTGAATTGCCTTAGGTAATGGAGAGAGTGGGGGGTGGGAGTGTTGTCGAGAGAGAGAGAGAGAGAGAGAGAGAGAGAGAGAGAGAGAGAGAGAGAGAAAATGGATGTTAGCCAGTGCCTAGTTACATGCCATCGATACCAATCCCTTTTAAGATTACCGAGCTTAGATCCTCGGTAATATATACATACATACATGTATATATATATATATATATATATATATATATATTATATATATATATATATATATATATATATATATACATATATATTATATATATATCTATATATATATATATATATATATATATGTATATATATATATATATCTATATTATATATATTATATATATATATATATATAATATATAATATATATGTGTGTGTGTGTGTGTGTATATATATGATATATATATATATATATATATATATATCTATATATATATATATATATATATATATATATATATATATATATTTATATATATATATATATATATATATATATATATATATAAGCGAATCCCACATAAAAATGATAGTCAGAAATCCAAACGCTTTCGTCTTTACTCAGACATTGTCAAGGAGTTAACTCCTTGACAATGTCTGAGTAAAGACGAAAGCGCTTGGATTTCTGACTATCATTTTACTGTGGGATTCGCTTATTTATGAAGTCACATGCATCTACAGTGATTTTTTAAGCATATTTTTATATATATATATATATATATATATATATATATATATATATATAGTATATATAGATATATATATATATATATATATATATATATATATATATATATATATTTGGATAATAGCTATCAGTAAATGATCTTTTGTATGGGCCTGACACGTGGTAACATAGCAGTGGATTGTCTGGGACTCTGGATATATATAATAGAAAAAACAAATTGGGTTTAAATGAATCGTTTGTCTAGCCATTCATCAGGTTAATTTTGATTGGACAGTTATTGTATTATAAATTGTCACACCGATTTCAGAAAATAAGTCGATTGGTTTTATTGATTTTTCTTGGAATTGGAATCAGTAACATACTAAAAAAGGTTTCGAACGCACTCTTTACGTAACTTATGACAGCATTTCTTCCCACTTTCTCGATGGATGATTGGCTATACGTAACGAAGGCTAGACCTCTGGCAACAATGACATAAAAATTTAAATACAATCAAAGCAGTACACCTTTATGAACTCTGAAACCTCTCCACTGATAATTGTCATAATGAACAAACCAACAAAATATGTTAATAAATACAAAAACACTTCGATTATTAGTCTAACTCCCAAAATAAGTTTCTTAAGAAATTACACTCTACTTTATAGGTCACAATCAGATTGACAAGATGTAGGGAATAGCTGATAATTTTCAAAAACATAGTAGACAAGCTTGATTTGATAACTGCTATATCCAATGTCAAGCAATTTTTATTTATTGGCTATCTGCCTATTTACTGAAAAAAAATAGCCGGTACCGTATTTTGGGTTTAAACCTTCACCAATAATTATCATCAGAATGAAGACTTCATGAGGCTCCACCCACTTTGGCCTCGTTATAATTCAGGATAACACTGAAGGCTATCATGGGCATTGTTGGATTAGAAAATTTAACTTCTGGCTACAAAAACTCATTTCTCAAGTAGTTGTAAGAAGTGCTAAATAATCCTCAAGGATCCCAGCAGTTGGCCTAAACGTTTAATTCATGTATATTACTGTTATTACTACTGTTGCGGCACTACTGCTACAGTAGTATTACTACGCTAGCACAGATACCCCACCCACATCTATGTATCGTTCCGCCATTCATAAAGTCTTTGGGTTTCAGAGCCGATGGAACAAGGTGAATGAGTTTCTGTCTGGTGGATGGGTGGGGCAACATTTCGCCAAAAGGTGTTTACCTTGCTTACATAATGAATGTTTTTCGACTCTTGGCTCGTAATCATTGGCCATGACATCGGCTAAATAATTTTTACTCTATAAAAATTAAAACTATCGGGTTTAGGTTATTGATAATGCTGAAAATATTTGTGTGTGGTTGTAAGATATATATATATCAACTTTCAGCTACATCCGATGCTTTGATTAGGAGCAAAGTCCAAAAACCCGTGTTACAGAGGCCCTGAATCTCATAGTAGGGTATTAAGTTCTAATAGATAAAAGAAAGGTAGAACTGTTTTTTAATGCATGAGACACAACAGCACCAAAAAAAAATCTGTTTCTCTATCATATTATGGAATAAAATGATTCAAGAATAGAAAACTACACCCTGGATTCTGTGTACGTATGCAAACAAGAAATTACATAGTAAATGAATGTCAATATGAACAGCAAATATTGTAATAGACTATTTATAGTGAAAATTAACTGGAATTTGCAGAGGTATTTTGAAAAATGTTCGCTTATTTCAAGCGCTTGCCAGGAGCCTCATGCCTCACTGTGCACATTGGTTTTAAAAACAGACTGTAATTAGTGAGTGAATTATGAAACCAACTGTTACCAGACAGCGGAGACTCTTTAATTACTACAAATGCACTGAAACTAAAATTCGGTTTACATGAAGCTCATTTTCTAATTTAACTGTAACGGTATTTTTATGCTCGAAATATTTCCGCCAAATGCAAGATCAGTCAATTTTGAATAATAGCGGTTGGGCTTTAATAAAACCAGTTACCTTTTATATGATAATTATTTGTAATTTTTGGATATTGAAGGCAATTGAATTCCTGTTAAGAAAATTACCATATTGTCTCTTCAGAATAAATTTTAATGGGAAAATGTTGGCATATTTTGTTACGCGTATTTCACACTACGTAAATATATGTATTTCATCGCTTCTTCTTAGATTTTTTTCATTAATAATATGCTGAATCGATATCAGCTGTCTCTTCGGGAAGAATTGCATTATTAATTGGAGTGTGTGTGTGTGTGTGTGTGTGCACGCGCGTGTGTGTACTCTTGAAAAAAACGACCGCTGTAATGTTTAGCTTATGAAATTCTGATTATAAAGAAGTCCTAGGCTGAAAGACAAATGCGCCCAAAATACGGGCGTTGCAAACGTTCAGGGAAGGTACAATTCTAAAAATAAAAATGATAATAAAAAAGATCAGTGGGATGAGGAACAAATAATTATTTAAAATACCTTTAACGATTTATATCTGGAACATATTGTGCAAAAAAGGGTAAGTGAAAAATCTTAGCCACATTTTGCTCATTGGCAGTGACAGAATGAAGGAGTCATAGTTTAGGTTTCTTGGAATTTAACTATCCAACCAAATTTTGACGAAAAAAATTAAGAAACTTATAGCATATATACTGATTGATACAACTTGTTTCATCTTCAGTATATAGACGAAGGACTTCACAACAAAATAGAAATTCATTCAGCAAACTTTTCCCTATAACGACAAGTCGTAGCAGGCAATCAATAGTTAGTTTAGAATAACATATATCGTTTAATGAGAGAAACCTTCCAGCATCACTTAAAGCGATTCGTTGATATGTTAGTTATTTTTACGACGAAAAAAAATTTATCTGGAAAAAAATTGCCTAATGATAATTCTGTCATTGATACGTAAGTGTGAAGAAAGATAAGTATTTACTTCACATACAGGTTAGCTGCACTTCATGAATATTTACAGGAATACCTACATAAAATAGCTATGCTCTTAAAAACTTAGGTAATTCTGAGGAGTAGACTTCGTACACATATTATTAGATAATGTCAGGCAGTGTCCTGATATACTGATCATGTATAAAGTTGATGTTACGTGGAATTGTAAATTGCAATACAGAAACTTTTTTTAAGTATCCAAAAATCGACCATTCTTCGTAAAAAAAAAATGAATGATTGCGATTATTGTTATTCCAAATAGAAAATATTCTTATGAAGTAAGTCTGCTAGTCCATCATTTTCCCCACTACCCCCTTTATTCCATAATATACATAATATCGTAGATTAGCCACTGAAACCCCCTTTGGAGAAAAATACTTATAAATAGGTGTCTACTGCATATGAAATAGGCTTCTTTAAAAAAATCAATATGAAATGTTCGCAACAATTCACTTAACACTACAATATTAAATGGCTTCGATTTTACATACATATGCAGTATTTGATCTTTCTTCTGGCTGCTATAAAAAATCTAAGTTAGTATAGCTCCGTTCTATATACAAGTCTTTACTGGACATTCACATAATTTACTTAGATATAAAAATGGGAGTATTTAATTATCAAATCAATGTAGTTAAAAGAAAATAAAAATTTTGATGAAAAACAGGACTACAGAGACCGTGAGCTTTCGTCGGATTTCGTCAAGTGAATGACTAGTTTAACTCAGGTAACCCTACATGCAACAGCTACCTGGTGGTTTACCTTTGCCAGTTTACGTAACAAAGTGTACTAACAAAGACTCCTTCCTTTTGGTGGCGTAACCTTTGGTTTTATATGAACTATTATTATCTCATTTCATTTCGACATTCATTTCACACAATCTTCGAGGTCTATATTGCAGTATCGTACAAATAACATCGGAATTCCCTGACCATACGATTAGATTCGATATGAGATGACATTTGTTTGTTCCACTGAAATACTGAGATATTAGTCAGTAATAATTCAGAAGTATTAGGAGTTATTTTATCTTTGAAAACATTCTAGTATCGTTGATTAAATCTTTAAAAAGGTCAAGTTTCGAAGATAAAAATAATTTAGATTAAACAAAAAGAAGTACTGAAAAAACTATACCTCCCAAATTAATGATCCAAATATTCCAGATCAAGCCAAAAAAATAGAAGAAAAGAACCAATCTACAAATTAATCGTCCGTTTGGAAATAAAAATTACTACTCGGAGCTCGGGTTGAATTTACAGTGGCTGACCGGCTGTATATTTAAAAGGTTTTATAAATAATAGATTCATTCTTTTTGCATTTCTGTAGAGCTCCAATAGGTGAAACTATTAGATCCAATTCTCCAAAACAGGCAGCATGTCATTTGTGTGGGAATTTGTTTGTGCGTTATTGAGTATTAGTCGAGTTTAGTTTTGCACTCTACTGCAACCTCTCATTCAGATTATCTATGATTAGGTATATCCCACTGTTTTTTTTTTTTTTTTTTTTTTTTTTTCACCCTTTTCTACATATTCCATATTGTATTTCCTTTTTGTAGGCTATCAAAATCGAAATAAACGGCCACGTGTTACAAACTCAACATTCTGCTAACGGGGTTTAGATGGGTCGATTTCGACAGGAGTATTTAAGCAAGATCAAAATTACCTTGCATCTCTAGCACAATGGATGGAAAAATCAGTCATCTCTGTATAAAAAGTTTAGGTTCAAATTCTGGCCAAATAGGAAGGGCTTAAATACATTTCAACTTGGGTGTAGGTATTACCAAAGTACAGCGAATTCGATAGTAATGAGTATTTGTCGCTTACTATTTGCAAGCGTAAAAGTCATTAGTATATTAAACATACTATGTTATAAACCGTATCGATTATATCATAAATTGCTATTGGGTCCATCAGATTCTTTATAAAAAAAAAAATTTAAAAAAAGGAGATCGGGACAGAAAATCTGGCAGCAACTGAGTCGGACAAACGAGGAAGAAGCTAACCAATACCAAGGAAACCTTAAGACTAATTTATTATCAACAAAATTTGCAGCTGATTTTAAACATATGAGTCAGTATCTTAAACAAGATTATTTCAATCAGTATCTTGAAACGGGATTATTTAAATAGTACGTCATAAGTGTGAGTCAGCATCTTAAACAGGATTATTTAAATACATCATAAGTACCATCCAAATCATCAGATAAAACCAAAAATGAACATTCAAAGCAATGGTTTCGGGAAAGCAGCATTACAGAGTCAGTACATTAATGAAGATTCCCCAAGACACATAAAAAACAAGAAATAGCATTCAGTGTAAGGAAATCAAAAGTTAGACATAATCACAAGAATTAACAGTAAACGTAAATTATTGCTATACTACAGAAACCTAAAAACAAAGTATATATTATTCAAAGTTACAATAATAACAGCAGACAATATGACAAACGGTTTAAAAGAAATTACATGCGGACAAAACAGGACCATATACTATACCATAATACAACAATTAACATAGAATCACGACAGAGATAAAGCCACGAAAACAATAACGTTTTCCTCCCGAATGCAATAAACGTTAAAAGAAAAATAAGTTCAAAAACCTTCGGTTTGGAAACGCAATACAAATAGTGCAGGTCATTCCAAACACTCGGGCAAATGTGACATACAGCAGAAATACAGATGAAATCACCCCCTGCAAACATGCACGCAGCCGGAGCTACACGTACCACCGCAGACAAAACTGCAACACAGCCAAAGCTGCCAACCAGGAGCTGTGATTCTCTCGAAGCAGACGATGCTACTTCCCCAGCCGAAGGTGGCACTGCTGAATCTCACGTCCATACTTCACCCTCCAGGTCTTGAGTCCCAAAACACAATGCCATTATGGATTCCCAAATCTGGTACAAACGTCCTCCATGCTGCCAACTGCCGACTAGGTCTCCAAACTCTCACGGGCTCGATTAAAGACCCCCAGGCTGCTTAGAAAATCTTAGGTCTCCATACGATACTAACTCGACTCAAGACATGCCCCATACCCCTTAGGATTGCTCAGGTTGCCATACCATTACTGACTCGACTCAAGACATCCTCCATGATGCTCAGGAGTGCACAGGTCTCCATACCATTACTGACTCGACTCAAGACGTCCCCCATGATGCTCAGGAGTGCACAGGTCTCCATACCATTACTGACTCGACTCAAGACGTCCCCCATGATGCTCAGGAGTGTACAGGTCTGCACAGGTCTACATACATATGACTCGACCTATCGGTAGCGCCCCCATGTGAGGTGCTCAGTATGCCTAAGACGTATCCCCATGATGCTTCAGGAGTGACAGGGTCTCCATCCATTAGGGACTCGACTCAGACGTTCCCCCCATGATGCTCAGGAGTAGGTCTGCACAGGTCTCATACCATTACTGACTCGACCCAAGACGTCCCCATGGTGCTCAGAGTGCACAGGTCTCCATACCATTACTGACTCTACTCAATAGTCCCTCCATATTCTCAGGAGTGCACAGGTCTCCATATTCTGACTCTACCAAGACGTCCCCCATGATGCTCAAGCACAGGTCTCCATACCATTATGACTGACTCAAGACATACCCCCTGATGCTCAGGAGTGCACAAAGGTCATCCATTACGACTCGACTCAAAGCTCCCCCATGGTGCTCAGAGTGCCACAGGTCTCCATACCATTACTGCTCACTCAAGCGTCCTCCATGATGCTCAGGAGTGCAAGGTCTCCTACCATTACTGCTCGACTCCAAGACATCCCCATGATGCTCAGGAGTGCAGGTCTCCATACCCATTACTGACTCCGACTCAAGACGTCCCCCATGGTGCTCAGAGTGCACAGGTCTCCATACCATTACTGACTCTACTCAAGACGTCCCTCCTTGTGCTCAGGATGCACAGTCTCCATACCATTACTGACTCTAATCAAGACTCCCCCATGATGCTCAGGAGTGCACAGGTCTCCATACCATACTGACTCGACTAAGACAATCCCCCATGATGCTCAGGAGTGAACAGGTCTTCCCCCCATACCATTACTGACTCGATCAAGACATCCCCCATGATGCTAGGAGTGCAGGTCTCCATACCATTACTGACTCGACTCAAGACGTCCCCCATGTGCTCAGGAGTGCACAGGTCTCCATACCATTACTGACTCTACTCAAGACGTCCTCCTGATGCTCAGGAGTGCACAGGTCTCATACCATTGCGACTCTACTCAAGACTTCCCCACATGACTTTTCCAGGAGTGCACAGGTCTCATACAATTACTGACTCGGATCAAGACATCCCCCATGTGCTCAGGTGCACAGGTCTCCATACCATTACTGACTCGACTCAGACGTCCCCCATGATGCTCAGGAGTGCACAGGTCTCCATACAATTACTGACTCGACTCAATACTCCTCCATGATGCTCAGGGAGTGCACAGGTCTCCATAAACCTTACTGACTCTAATCAAGACGTCCCCCATGATGCCTCAGGCGTGCACAGGTCATACATTACCGACTCGACTCAAGAGTCCTCCTGATGCTCCAGAGTGCAAGGTCTCCCATACATTACGGACTCGACTCCAAGAATCCCCCCATGATGCTCAGGGGCACAGGTCGCCATACCAATTACTGACTGACTCAGAATCCCCCAGATGCTCAGGAGTGCACAGTCTTCATACCATTATGACGACTCAAGACATCCCCCTGATGCTCAAGAGTGGCACAGGTCTCCATAAATTACTGACTACTCAAGAGTCCCCCATGAGCTCAGGAGTGCACAGGTCTCCATCAAATTACTGGCGACTCAAGAGTCCTCCATGATGCTCAAAGGAGTGCACAGGTCTCCCTACATTACTGACTCGACTCAAGACATCCCCCATGATGCTCAAGGAGTGCCACAGGTCTCCATACATTCCTGACGACTCAAGACTCCCCCATGATGCTCAGGAGTGGCACGTCTCCATACCATTACGTCCTACTCAAGAAGTCCTCCATGATGCTCAGGAGTGCACAGGTCTCCATACCATTACTTGAACTCTACTCAAGACGTCCCCCATGATGCTCAGGAGTGCACAGGTCTCCAATTTACAATATTAACTGACTCGACTCAAGAGTCAGGATGCTCAGGAGTGCACAGGCTCCATACCATTACGACTGAATCAAAGACTTCCCCCATGATGCTCAGGAGTGCACAGTCTCCATACAATTACTGACTCGACTCAAGACGTCCTCCATGATGCTCAGGAGTGCACAGGTCTCCATACCATTACTGACTCTACTCAAGACGTCCCCCATATGCTCAGGAGTGCACAGGTCTCCACATACATGACTCCCGACTCAAGACGTCATCCATGATCCCCCCATAAGAGTGCACAGGTCTCCACCAATTACTGATCGACTCAAGCATCCCCCATGATGCTCAGGAGGTGCAGTCTCCCTACCAATTACTGACTCTACTCATGACGTCACCATGATGCTCACGGAGTGCACAGGGTCTCCATACCATTACTTGACTCGACTCAAGACATCCCCTCCATGATGCTCAGAGTGCACAGGTCTCCATACCATTACTGACTCGACTCAAGGACTTCCCCCATGATGCCTCAGGAGTGCACAGGTCTCCATACCATTACGACTCCCCGACTCAAGGGACGGTCCTTCCATGATGCTCAAGAGGCACGGTCCTATACCATTACCGCTCGACTCCCCAAGACGGTCCCCCATGTGTCAGAGAGTGCACAGGTCTCCATACCAGTACTGACTCTACTCAAGACGTCCCCCTTCCATGATGCTCAGGAGTGCACAAGTCGGTCATACCATACGGACTTATTCCAGGGAGGCCACCCCCATGGGGATGGCCTCAGTGCATAGGTCTCCATACCAATTACTGACTCGACTCAAGACATCCCCATGATGCTCAGGAGATGCACAGGTCTCCATACCATTACATGACTCGACTCAAGACATCCCCCATGATGCTCAGGAGTGCACAGGTCTTCATACCATTACTGACTCGACTCAAGACGTCCCCCATGATGCTACAGGAGTAGCACAGGTCTCCATACCAATGTAGACTACAGTATTCTGAAACAGGCTGTCAGACGTCACCTCCCCTACAAAAGGAACAACAATGCGAAACTACCTTTACTGGGAAACCTATGGAAAACAACCGTTCCGATCGTCCAGCAAAGAAAACAACTAAAAGATGTAGTAAAATTCCTTACAATATATATTTTCATAAATGTATATATAATGTCACACTTGTTGAATCCCAGCCCTTTTCACATCATTTTTTCTGAATATGAAAATCTCTAGACTACCCTCCCTCATATCATAAAGTGTCAGCCGCATCCTTCAAGTCTCGTTCTTTACCCTTGAAACTCTCCAAACTTACCTCCTATATTTGCATCCTTCAAGGAAAGAAGAGTAATATTGCTCTCTTGAGCCTTATCCGTCTTCTTGATATTTGCTTGTGCTCGTCAAAAGCATCCAATCTTTGATTCTTGATATGTGAGACGTATTCTTCCCCTTAAAAAATTTTTATTTTTTTTGCTTGTTCACTGCATTTCTTTCAATCTACATCAGTATCATCAAGAAAGGTAATTAATTTTTCATCCAGGTTCACTGCCAAAATTGCTTGCTCTTACAAACACACGCACATATACACATATCATACATACATATATATATATATATATATATATATATATATATATATATATATATATATATTATACAATATATATATATATATATATATATAATTTTCATCCAGGTTCACTGCCAAAATTGCTTGCTCTTACAAACACACGCACATATATACCACATACATACATCCATATATATATATATATATATATATATGGTATATATATATATATATATATATATGATATATATATATATATATATATATGCAAACATTGTCAACTAGGCTAATAAGCTCACATAAATACAAAAAATATGCTTTTATTACCCAAAGCAGCGATGAACATAAAATAGAACAAAATGATTAATAAGTCATATTTTAAAAAACCCAAGTCTGCCCCACAAAGAACTGTAAATTAGCATTCCACTCTCCTGGATTAGCCTAAGTAATCACTCCAAAGTCTCAATTGTCAACTGGTCGGTAATATCATTGAAGTCCTGATCTCTCCTCTATGTGCTGTTTCGGATCCACGAGAGACGAAATTATAATCAGCTTTAAAAATTCCACCTTCGGTTAACATTTATGAAAATATATTAATTCCAAGTTATAGCGAACTTTACATTTGTAGCTTAATGCAATATATGGTAATCACGGTGATAGTGTAAACATATATATATATATATATATATATATATATATATATATATATATATATAATATATATATATATATATATATATATATATATATATATATATATATAACCCCACTCTAACAAAACACTACACAAATGACAACTCTTACCTGTCGGTAGTGGCGCCCCCTCTCTTGCAAACATTGTCAACT
>NC_087204.1:65411816-65421816 GCF_015104395.2 Macrobrachium nipponense
CTTTTTCTCATTTCTGAAATATGGCCATATAAATCACGATAATTGGGAAAAAAACTATGTACGGTCAAATTTGACGCAACCGAAATGGTCAAAAAACGTAATTGTAAGCTAAAACTCTTACTGCCTAGTAATTTTCAGTCATTTATCTTCATTTTGAAACAAATTCGAAGTCTCTAGAACAATATAGTGATTTATGGTGAATTTTTGAAAAAAATATTTTTCTTCCCTCCGAGCGCCGCTTAGCGGCCGAAAATCTCCGAAATGTGTACATCGCGTTATCCTAATATTTGCTCCTTTCCATATTAGCCGTTTTTTAGAGTTTCATATATCAAAATGTGCGCAATTTTATGAAAAATACAATAAAAAATAATTGAATGTTGTAGCTTTTCTCATTTCTGAACTATAGGCATATAAATCACGATGATTGGGAAAAAAACTACATACGGTCAACTTTGACACAACCGAAATGGTCAAAAAACGTAATTGTAAGCTACAACTCTTACGGCCTAGTAATCTTCATTCATTTATCTTCATTTTGAAATAAATTTGAAGTCTCTAGAACAATATTCTGATTTATGGTGAATTTTTGAAAAAAATATTCTTCTTCCCTCCGCGCGCCGCTTCGCGGCCGAAAAACTCCGAAATGTGTACATTGCGTTATCCTAATATTTGCTCCTTTCCATATTAGCCGTTTTATAGAGTTAGATATATCAAAATGTGCGCAAATTTATGAAAAATACAATAAAAATTAATTGAATGTTGTAGCTTTTCTCATTTCTGAAATATGGGCATATAAATCACGATGATTGGGAAAAAAACTACATATGGTCAACTTTGACGCAACCGAAAAAAAAAAAAAAAAAAAAAAAAAAAAATGGTCAAAAAACGTAATTTGTAAGCTAAAAAAAACTCTTACGGCCTAGTAATCTTCCAGTTATTTATCGTAATTTTGACATTTGAAGTCTCTTAGAACAATATTGTGATTTATGGTGAATTTATTGAAAAAATATTTTTCTTCCCTCCGCGCGCCGCTTCGCGGCCGAAAAACTCTGAAATGTGTACATCGCGTTATCCTAATATTTACTCCTTTCCATATTGGCCGTTTTATAGAGTTAGATATATCAAAATGTGCGCAAATTCATGAAAAATACAATAAAAATTAATGGAATGTTGTAGCTTTTCTCATTTCGGAAATATGGGCATGTAAATCACGATGATTGGGAAAAAAACTACGTACGGTCAAATTTGACGCAACCGAAATGGTCAAAAAACGTAATTGTAAGCTAAAACTCTTACGACCTCGTAATATCGCGTTATCCTAATATTTGCTCCTTTCCATATTAGCCGTTTTTTAGAGTTTCATATATCAAAATGTGCGCAAATTCATGAAAAATACAATAAAAATTAATTGAATGTTGTAGCTTTTCTCATTTCGGAAATATGGGCATATAAATCACGATGATTGGAAAAAAACTACGTACGGTCAAATTTGACGCAACCGAAATGGTCAAAAAACGTAATTGTAAGCTAAAACTCTTACGACCTCGTAATATCCAGTCATTTATCTTAATTTTGAAACAAATTCGAAGTCTCTAGAATAATATTGTGATTTATGGTGAATATTTGAAAAAAATATTTTTCTTCCCTCCACGCGCCGCTTCGCGGCCGAAAAACTCAGAAATGTGTACATCGCGTTATCCTAATATTTGCTCCTTTCCATATTAGCCGTTTTATAACGTTTTATATATCAAAATGTGCGCAAATGTATGAATAAAAAATAATTGAATGTTGTAGCTTTTCTCATCTCTAAAATATGTGCATATAAAAAATATATATATAAAAATTTCGACATTCGGTCAACTTTAACTCGTCCGAAATGGTCAAAATTTGCAATTCAAATCTAAAACTCTTACAGTATCGTAATAGTCAATCATTTTTATTCATTTTGAAACAAATTGGAAGTCTCTAGAACAATATTTAAATTTACGGTGAATTTTTGAAAAAAATATTTTTTTACGTCCGTGCGTTACGAATTCGTTCATCATTTTGTGATAATATTTTTCCGGTGTTGCTTTTATTGTTTTACAATGTATTATATATGAAAATGATTGCAATTTAGTGTACAATACAACGAAAAAAAAATAAACACGTTAGCTTTCACCGTTTTTTGCACAGCGGGATTTTAATATAATTATGTATGAATTTTTTTTTTTCGCTACCATATATCGCATTATTTACATATGATAATGATATTATTTTTCATTTCTGATGATTGCATACTAAACTTCAGGCAATGAAAAAAAAGGAGCCAAAAATGAACTCTTAATCTTTAAAATTAAGCGCGCTGTGATTTTTTGAAAAAATATTTTTTCCGCTTCCGCGCTCACTCAAAACCGGCTCCGGCATTCGGGGGAGTTTTTGATTTTTACCGCTTCGGCGTTCAAGGGTTAACTTATCTTATGAAGAAAAGTGAAGATTTTATATGGTCTGAAACGCAGCAAGAGGCGTTCGATACCTTGAAGGAGAAATTGTGCAGCTCGCCTATCTTAAAATTTCCTGATTTCAGTAAGGAATTCTTTATCGCAACTGATGCCTCAGATCAGGGGTTAGGAGGGGTACTACTTCAACAATATGATAAACAGCTTTTCCCGATAGCTTTTTATTTATGTAAACTGAAGCCCTCTGAAAGTAAATACGCAGTAATAGACAAGGAAGGGCTGGCTATCGTTAACTCATTAGTACATTTCAAATTCATAATCTATGGTTATACTGTTAAGGTTCTTACTGACCATAAGCCCCTCACCAACTTCTTCAAAGGCTTTAATCACAGTCCCAAAAGAACTTGGTGGCATATGATCATTTAGGACTTTGGCATGAAGATACGATACTTACCTGGGAAAGCAAATATCATCGCTGACGCATTATCCCGCAACCCTGCGCCAACATGCTCAGAACCATTAGCTGAATTAGAAGATATCGAAAAATTCATACAAGCCGTTAAAATGGCGTGTGAACAATAAAATTCATTAATCCAAATGATTGCGAACGTTGAAACATAGGTTGGAGTGCTGAACTGGTACAGACTGAACAAAAGAAAGCCCCTCAGTTAAGTAAAATAATAGACACTTTGAACGGAAATCCTAAAGAAAAAGAATAATTAAAATATTCACAGCAGAATTACATAATCAAGGATAATATTCTGTGTAGATCTGTGATGAGAAAAACCTGAAATACACTGCAGGCGCCTAATGACCAGATAGTAGTACCAATCTCTCTTATACCGACTGTCCTAACTTGGTTGCATTCCAACTACCTTCATGGTTACCCTGGGTTCTCTATCATGTCACAGAAAGCTAAATCACTATTCTACTGGTCTACGATGATTACAGATATAAAGAAACATATAAACAATTGTCACACTTACCACGAAAACAAAGGGCACACTAAGACACCTGTCAGCCTTGGAGCCTACGCCGTGCCAAACAAACCTTTTGAACGAGTACACTTATAGATTTATTAACAGGGTTTTACGAGTCTGGAAGAGGGAATAAGCACCTCTTAGTGTTAATCGATGCCTTGACCAGATACACATAATTAATACCTTTGAAAAACAAAACCGTGATTGAATGCACAAGAAAGTTTTATGAATTTTATATTTGTAAACATGGAATTCCACACATGATAATCTCCGACTCTGGTGGAGAATTCAATAATCACTTTTTAACTCGTGTGAATTCCCAGGCATAAAGAAAATCAATACCATGATTTATCACCCTGAATCGAACGGGCTAGTAGAACAGGTGAATAGGAAGGTGTTAAATATCCTATGAGTTACACTCGGGGGTATGGACCCCAATTGGGGTATATCCATCCCTGTGGTCTTAAGAACTCTTAACCACAGCTATCACACTTCTATCAAAATGTCGCCACATGAAGCACTATATAGCACACCCCCTAGGACCACCCCCTTCCACATTCTTACACCCACAAAGACTTTATTCAATCCTTTAAAGGATATCATGAATGCTAGTGTAAGCAGGTTCAATATACTTTGTAAGAATCTTGAAGAAGCTCAAATAATCATGAAAAATAATCACGATAAAACTGCCAAACAAACAAAACCATGCACAAGGGTCTGAACTATAAACTAACGCCTAAATTTGAAGGACCTTTTATCATCCTCCAACTGCTAATAGCAAATAGGCTGAAAGTAGATAAGCCTACTGACAATAGGACCGTTCCTGTATCACACGTTAGGCTCTAAACTTGTAGGGGCAGTATGAAAAAAAAGGAATATACATATATAAAACTTATATGATAACCTTGTATATACAAAACTTGTGTGAAAATATATATCTTATTATAAAACATTTTTATCATATAACATTTTAATCCTATGTGATGTTTAATTTTAAACATGAGTAATTACATATAATTGGCTATTTGCCGGTTTCCAACATGCAGCTTATCTTGTTTGTACTGGTACTGATTTTTCAGGAATTTTTCTCGTGTGAGACTGGTTTCAAAACAAAGGGTATTCACTTTAGTCATGGCTCAGTCATGGAAAGAACCGAAGATCTCTTCCTTACGTCAAGTAACATTATTCTGGAAATTGATATGCAAGCGATTTTCTTGCTGGAAAACGATGTCATCAATTTGAAATCCGACTTATCTCGATTTGCTGAGTCACTGAATCAACTCGACAGAACCTGCTTCCCCTCAAGCGACGACCATCCACTTTTTCATACCTTGGGTATCACTGAGTTAATGTCTTTTGATTTGCAAAATAAGACGGCCGAAACAGAATGCTTAGCACGCAACCTTCTTATGTGGACCATTCCCCACACCAGTGTAGAAAGGCATAATCCCTTTATATTGCCGCACTTAGTCTATTCGGCTCTGTAGCAAGCTTAGGTCTAAGTATTTCTAATCGTCTTAAAATTAACGATCAGAATTAGAGAATTGAATTTTTACAGCACGAACATGAATAATTTTTTTCTGAACTTCGTAAACAATTAGAGTCAATTAATGAGTTTATGACATTAGTGAATGAACATTCCAGTAACACAAATCATATCCAGAACATGCAATCTTTGCTCGCAACTTTAGCATATTACAGTACGAAGATGGATAATATACATACTAAGATTTCTCAATTCATTGAAAAGTCCAAAGATTATACTGAAGCAATAACCCTCCCAACTAAAGGAGTCCTGTCGCTGCACTTTAGAGAATGCGTATGCCAAACTCGGTTATACTCCTTTGTTAGAAGCACGTAAGATTGAGTTCTATTATAGCATAAATCTCTGTTAGCGTAGAACATTATAGAATCATGATTAATATCCCTTTTGATCCTTCTGATGCATGGGAATCCTATAAAGTATATCCATTTCCCACTTACATGTCAAATACCTCATTACCAGTAATATCGAATCTGTCTGGCTACATATTAATTTCCCCTAACAAGGAAACTTTTACAGTCGTCAGAGACCTAGAATTGTTCCCTAACTGCTACACAGTCATGGATGAATTCTGGAATGTGTCCAAGGTCCATGTGAGTTAGACCTACCATTTAATGGAACTTTCGCCCATACCGAGAACACTGCTTGGATAACCTGTATCCTTATGACAAGTATAAGTTCACTCACAGGCAACAATGGAACCTGGCTGAGATTCTCCATAGAGAAATTTCGGGTCAACTGTCCAGATGGATCAGCTATGGAATCTCATCTCTTCATTGCTGCCGACAGCTGCAGTGGAGCAACGGCCAACTACGCCGTCCACGGGATAAGCACAATCATCACGGAGAGGTCCTATTTCGCCAATTTAACCTGGGGCACCACCCACATCGCGGAATTACCCTTGCCTTACAACAAGAAGGTAGCCAAGCAGCTGAGGCGTTAAGCTACTATGGATCCGGTCCACCCTGCTTACACGTCTAATGAGGATCTTCGCTACTACTCACTACTAGCTACAGTTTTGACGACGGTGGCGATTAACATCGCCGTGAACGTATTCGTTTGGTGCAGGATAACGAGAACAAGAAATGCTCACCAACAGAACGTCAGAGATCGTCCAGACAATCTTCCCCATGCCCGCAAGGCATGGAACATCCGTGTAATTTGAGCCTGGCCAATTCATAACACATGATGATTTGTTTTGGAACTGTGAAGTGCGTGAAAAGTTTATCAGAATAATGGTTAGTTTGTAAAGTAGAGATCCTCATTAACAATGCATTCCATGTATCAATCTATCAGAATAGTAATCTAATAGCGCACAATTATCTGAAGCATATATAATTTAAACAATGAATCAATATAGCTGTGTTTGCACGCACCAAGAATATATATCAAAGTGCAAATGAATCTTTAATCACATTTATTTTTAATCAATACATATATAGGCCTTATATTTATCTCTCACAAGGTAACATTTAATAACCTTATATTGATACATATAATCTTTGTGTCATGTAACTACCAGAAATGAATTAGTATTTCTCCTTGAGTATTTACCTTCAGTACTTGCATTTATATAAGTAACCTTTTTGATTTAAATCCACTACAGATTTTTTTCTTAGCATATGTATCATTAATACTTACTTTATAACCATGCTTTATTATGTTTATTGATTGCATTATAATAATTCTTTATTTGATGCATTAATCAATTATTCACTATTTGAATAATCATTATCTTGAATTATCTTATCTTTGGAATAGCACTCGCACATATCCAATTGAAAGGCATTTGCCGACCTGACTGACCTTTATTTTGTTATCGTGACCCAGCACTTCGAATCAGGTCAGATGTCGTTGAGAAAAGTATGGCCAAAACCACAGTCCAGGATGCGTGTGAAGACTAGATCAGCAAAACATCAAACATACGAACGTCAACCTCCTGAGATGGGAACCTACTTTTGGCTCTCATGAGAACTTTAAATGATGATTAATGTTAACCTAAAAAGAGGTGTTCGTTCGTACACACGTATCTTTTGTTAGGTTTGCTAACCTATTGCATTGTAAATCACTCTGTAAGAGATCACTTCCTCTTTTCCCTTAGTCTATCTAAGACATCAAACTCTTCTCTGCAGTCTATCTCACGATGTAACCGCTTAGAGAATATATCTATTTTGACTACTTCCGCATTTCCATGACATCCTTCACCAAACCAAGACTATGAAGAGAGAATTCAGAATTATCTTCCTGCCTGCAGAGAGAGAGAGAGAGAGATAGGGATATTGTGTACCTCTCCATGACCAACAGCTGTTCGCATTAGCGGGCCAGAAAGCACCCACCGAGGGCTGTGTACGACGCTTTAGCGTGTCCAGTCCCTTACATATCTATATATATATATATATATATATATATATATATAATAAATATATATATAATATATATATATATATATATATATATATATATATATATGTGTGTGTGTGTGTGTGTGTGTGTGTGTGTATTTGTGTGTGTGTGTGTGTGGTCATATTTACGAGTGTACATAGTCTACACATTCACATTCACCAAAAGTGAAAACTGATATCGAAACGATTTATTAGCAACGTTTTTTTTTAGTATGTTACTGATTCCAATTCTAAGAAAAATCAATAAAACCAATCGACTCATTTTCTGAAATCAGTGTGACAATTTATAATACAATAACTGTCCAATCAAAAATTAACCAGAGTCCCAGACAATCCACTGCTATGTTACCACGTGTCAGGCCCATACAAAAGATCATTTACTGATAGCTATTATCCAAATAACTTAATTACGGTCTATTCCTCGTTTCATCGTTTCTGTCGAAAGAAATTCACTTTTTCCTGACATACATTCAATTACCTTGAATTGCCTGAAATTACAAATAATTAAGTCATGAAAGGTAGCTAGTATGAAAGCCCAACTAATAGTTTTATTCAAAACAGATTGATCTTACATGTGGTGGGCATATTGGGCACAGAAAAGGTCGTATTGGATTATGTTTCTTGATACATCCAGATTGTTATCATTATTTCAGTTCTAATAATAGAACAATCGTCTAAGATGTATTTTATATATAATTTTCTACAGCATTCATGTTGGAGTAACAGTTTGATCTATAATTCAGTTATCATTACAATCTTTAATGTAAAACCAACCTTTTCCGCACAGTTACGTAGAAGAATACTGGCAAGTGCGTGAAATACGCAAATCTTTTCCGTAATACTTCTAAAAGCTTTCTATTCATTGATCAATTAATTCCAAATAATAAGGAAAAATCAGTTGTCGTGCTGCATGTATCTTTTAAAAGTAAAAAAATCAGTAACGACTCTTCGATCTCAATCTTCTCATGTTCATTATATAAAATACTAATTACTAATGCCAACTGATGGAACATTGGAATTGTAATTTTTATCCAAGCTAATGCCAGCTGTAAACGCCCCCAAGCCCAGAATATTGTAAGTCAGAACAATTATTATTCTCATGGACGCTACAAACTAAAAGCTTGAAGAAGTATTACGGAAAAGGTTTACGTATTTGACGCACTTGCCAGTATTCTTCTACCTAACTCGCAATGGGACCAAACCCCGATCTTTTGAGTGAGAGTGCAGAGGTCAGAAAAGAAGTTGGAAACTATGTACTACGCACAGCAACGCAAAAATGTTTTGTAACATACTACAAAGCATTTCGGACAACAGCTTATACATAATAGTGACATCTGGCGCTAATTGGCAACCCCGTCGTAAGCACATGAAACAACCACAGATACTACTGGTGCTCGTGTTACGGGCTGCTGAATAGCAAGAGCCCTTGCCAGCATAAGGCTGGGTTAATCTAACAACGACGACGACTGGTGCTCCAGAGAAATTACCACCCGTTTCATCAAACCGATTTTTATTTCTCTCTATCATTATTATAATTCCTTTATTTCTCTTCACCATTATTATAATTCCTTTATTTAAGAATTTATTCTCTCGCTCTGCCAAATATTCATCATGTGTTATCAGATTTTCTCCCTACAATTTTCCATTTGGGTTATTTATGAATGAAGGATTGAAAGTCTCTGAATTTACTACCATATTGTTAACCGTATGATTAGTAATCTAATAAGAAAAGCACATTTCCGTGTATTTATCAAACTAATAAATTATTGTTAGATGCATGAAAACGTCTGGAACATGTTGCAAAACAATTTTGAGTGATTGTAAATGAGGGTTTTCCCTGGCAGGCGCGCCTAACATACCAATGTATTTTACTCAATTTCCTGACCCATCAGCGCACGAATTCCATAGATACAGAGGTTTTATATTGGTTAGTGGTCTGCTATTCAAGTAATGTCCAAGTCCAGTCTGCCTAATGTTCTTAATCAAATGGCCAACAGCACAGTGAGTACGCTGCTGTTGTAAGAAGCATATTTGTTGCTGCAGAATATATTAATTCTGGAAGGATTAAGTAAAACAGCCTAAAGTCACGACAAGAAAAGGGGCGGAAAACGTTGTCTAGCCCTCTTACGCCTAAGCCCTAAAAACCAAAGCGTCTCCCGTATGCCGAGGCGGGTTTGGAGTGAGCGCGGAAGCGGAAAAAATAATTTTTTCAAAAGATCACAGCGTGCTTAGTTTTCAAGATTAAGAGTTCATTTTTGGCTCCTTTTTTTTTATTGCCTGAAGTGTAGTATGCAACCATCAGAAATGAAAAAAAAATATCATTATCATATATAAATAATGTGATATATGGTAGCGAAAAAAAATTCATATATAATTGTATTCAAATCAAGCTGTGTGAAAAATAATTAAAGCTAACGAGTTATTTTTTTTTTCTTTGTAATGTACATTAAATTGCGATCATTTGGATATATAACACACTGTAAAACGATCAAAGCAATACCGAAAAAATATTATCACAAATGATGCATGAATTTGTAACCCACGGACGTAAAAAAATATTTTTTCAAAAATTCACCATAAATCTAAATATTGTTCCAGAGACTTCCAATTTGTTTCAAAATGAAGATAAATGATTGA